>NC_090051.1:2462239-2623585 GCF_038355195.1 Osmerus mordax | reverse complement strand
ATTAGAAATGAACTAACTCAGATCAGCTGTTCTGGAAGCGATAACTCTGAGCTTCCCATCTCAGGGTTCATCAAGTCAGAGTTCAGGATCCGGCTCAGAGTTTGTAAAACCTGCTTTCTGGAATACACCTCTGATGATAAGAGAGAAACAACATGTTTACTTAGAAAGTCAGTTGCTAAGTCACTTATCAACAGGTGAAGTGTATTTTCATCATTCCTCTGCTTATCCCTGCAGTGTGGATCATGGTGGAGAGTGCTGGATCAAACCTGGCCTTTTGAAGGCCTGGAGATGTGAGTATTGACTGCTACTTGGTTCTAGTACACAAGGTCATACAAGGGACTACCATTAGTGACTTGGACACTGTCAAAAATGGACACACACACACTGTAAACACACACTTTTAGAAGCAGTAATTACACACAATTACCCACATCAATACTGTGTGTACGTCTGTGTGTGCTATGTCCCCTTCCTTCTCCCCTCCTCCCTCTCCTCCCCTCTTCCCTCCTCTGCTCTCCTCCCCTCTTCCCCTCCTCCCTCTTCCTCTCCTCCCCTCTTCCCCTCCTCTGCTCTCCTCCCTCTTCCCCTCCTCCCTCTTCCTCCCCTCGTCCCCCTCCTCTCCCTTCCCCTCATCCCCCTCTTCCCCTCTTCCCTCTCCTCTCTTCCCCCTCCTCCCTCTTCCTCTCCTCCCCTCTTCCCTTCTTCCCCTCCTCCCTCTCCTCCCCTCTTCCCCTCCTCCCTCTTCTCTCCTCTTCCTCTCCTCTCCTCTTCCCCTCTTCCTCTCCTCCCCTCTTCCCTTCTCCCCCTCCTCCCTCTCCTCCCCTCTTCCCCTCCTCCCTCTTCCCCTCTTCCTCTCCTCCCCTCTTCCCCTCCTCCCTCTTCTCTCCTCTTCCTCTCCTCCCCTTCTCCCTCTCCTCTCCTCCCCTTCTCCCTCTCCTCCCCTTCTCCCTCTCCTCTCCTCTTCCCCTCCTCCCTCTTCCTCTCCTCCCCTCTTCCCCTCCTCCCCTCTCCCTTCTTCCCCTCCTCCCGCTCCTCCCCTCTTCCCCTCCTCCCTCTTCTCTCCTCTTCCCCTCCCTCTTCCCTTCTTCCTCTCCTCCCCTCTTCCTCTTCTCTCCTCTTCCTCTCCTCCCCTCCTCCCCTTCTCCCTCCCCTTCTCCCTCTCCTCTCCTCTCCTCTTCCCCTCCTCCCTCTTCCTCTCCTCCCCTCTTCCCCTCCTCCCCTCTTCCCTTCTTCCCCTCCTCCCTCTCCTCTCCTCTTCCCCTCCTCCCTCTTCCTCTCCTCCGCTCTTCCCCTCCTCTGCTCTCCTCTTCCCCTCCTCCCTCTTCCTCTCCTCTCCTCCCCTCCTCCCTTCTTCTTCTCCCCTCTTCCCCTCTTCCCTCTACTCTCCTCCCCTCTTCCCCTCCTCTGCTCTCCTCTCCTCTTCCCCTCCTCCCCTCTTCCCTCTGCTCTCCTCCCCTCTTCCATTCTTCCCTCTCCTCCCTTCTTCCTCTCCTTCCCTCTGCTCTCCTTCCCTCTGCTCTCCTCCCCTCTTCCCCTCTTCCCTCTGCTCTCCCCTACCCTTCTTCCCTCTCCTCCCCTGTTCCCCTCCCTCTCCTCCCTCTTCCTCTCCTCCCTCTTCCCCTCCTCCCCTCTTCCCTTCTTCCCCTCCTCCCTCTCTCTCCTCTTCCCCTCCTCCCTCCCCTCCCCTGTTCCCCTCCCCTCCCTCTGCTCTCTTCTTCCCCTCCTCCCTCTTCCTCTCCTCCCTCTTCCCCTCCTCCCCTCTTCCCTTCTTCCCCTCCTCCCTCTCTCTCCTCTTCCCCTCCTCCCTCTCTCTCCTCTTCCCCTCCTCCCTCTCTCTCCTCTTCCCCTCTCCTGTTCCCCTCCCTCTGCTCTCCTCTTCCCCTCCTCTCTCTCCTCCCCTCTTCCCCATCTCCCTCTCCCCTCCTCCCCTCTTCCCCTCCTCCCCTCTTCCCTTCTTTCCCTCCCTCTCTTCCCCTCCTCCCTCTGCTCTCCTCCCTCTCTTCCCCTCCTCTCCTCTTCCCTTCCTCCCTCTTCCCCCCCTCCCTCTTCCTCTCCTCTTCCTCTCCTCTTCCCCTCCTCCCTCTTCCTCTCCTCCCTTCCTCCCCTCTTCCCTTCTTCCCCTCCTCCCTCTTCTTTCCTCTTCCTCCCTTCCCTCTTCCCTTCTTCCCCTCCCTCTTCTCTCCTCTTCCCCTCCTCCCTCTCCTCCCCTCTTCCCCTCCTCCTTCCCCTCCTCTCCTCCCCTATTCCCTCCTCCCCTCTTCCCTTCTTCCCTCTGCTCTCCTCCCCTCTTCCCCTCCTCTCCTCCCCTCTTCCCTTCTTCCCTCTGCTCTCCTCCCCTCTTCCCCTCCTCTCCTCCCCTCTTCCCCTCCTCTGCTCTCCTCTTCCCCTCTTCCTCTCTTCCTCTCCTCCCCTCTTCCCCTCTCCCTCTCCTCTTCCCCTCTTCCCTCCTCCCCTCCTCTGCTCTCCTCTTCCCCTCCTCCCTCTCCTCCCCTCTTCCCCTCTTCCTCTCCTCCCCTCTTCCCTTCTTCCCCTCCTCCCTCTCCTCCCCTCTTCCCCCTCTCCTCTGCTCCCCTCCTCCCTTCTCCCTCTCCTCTCTTCCCCTCCTCCCCTCTTTTACTCTTCCCTCTGCTCTCCTCCCCTCCTCTGCTCTCCTCTCCTCTTCCCCTCCTCCCTCTCCCTCCCCTTTTCCCCTCTTCCCTCTGCTCTCCTCTTCCTCTCCTCCCCTCTTCCCCTTCTTCCTCTCCTCCCTTCTTCTCCTCCTCCCCTCTTCCCCCTTCTTCCTCTCCTCCCCTCTTCCCCTCCTCCCCTCTTCTCCTTCTTCCTCTTCTCCCTTCTTCCTCTCTTCCTTTTCCCTCTGCTCCCCTCCCCTCTTCCCCTTCTTCCCCTCCTCCCTCTCTTCACTTCTCCCTCTCCTCTCCTCCCCTTTTCCCCTCCTCCCTAGAAAGATGGAGTGATGGGGGCATATCAGGGGTAAGGAGATGAGGGATGATGGAAAGAGAGATTTGGAGGGAGAGAGGTAGCATGTGAGGGAGGGAGAACAGAATGAGAGAATGAAAGGAAGAGAGGGAGAGTGGAAGAGAGAGAGAGGGGGAGGGACAGAGAGCAGGGTAGAGAGAGAGAGAGTGGAGAGAGAGAGAGAGTGAGGATGGGTAGAGAGAGAGAGAGAATGAAAGGGGGAGTGAGGATGGGTAGAGAGAGAGAGAGAGTGAAGAGAGAGAGAGAGAGTGAGGATGGGTAGAGAGAGAGAGAGAGAGAGTGAAGAGAGAGAGAGAGAGTGAGGATGGGTAGAGAGAGAGAGAGAGAGTGAGGATGGGTAGAGAGAGAGAGAGAGAGAATGAAAGGGGGAGTGAGGATGGGTAGAGAGAGAGAGAGAGTGAAGAGAGAGAGAGAGAGTGAGGATGGGTAGAGAGAGAGAGAGAGAGAGAATGAAAGGGGGAGTGAGGATGGGGGAGAGAGAGAGAGAGAGAGAGTGAGAGAGAGAGAGAGAATGAAAGGGGGAGGGCAGGAAGAGGGAGACATTCTAATGTGAATGATGATGATCAGTAATATATTGTGTCTTGGTCTCCCCCATCAGATGCCTGTGAGCTCACACTGGACCCAAACACAGCACACAGAGACCTCTCTCTGTCTGAGGAGAACAGAAAGGTGACAAGGAGAGAAGAGAAGCAGCCGTATCCTGATGATCACCCAGAGAGATTTGAGGACTGGTCACAGGTGCTGTGTAGAGAGGGTCTGTCTGGGCGCTGTTACTGGGAGGCAGAGTGGAGTGGAGGATGGGTTCATATAGCAGTGACATATAAAGGAATCAGCAGGAGAGGAGGGGATGATGATTGTGCGCTTGGATGGAATAACAAGTCCTGGAGTCTGGAGTGTGATGATAACAGTTACTCTGCCAGGCACAATAAGAAGATCACTGCCATACTTGCCCCCCCCCTCCAGCCCCCGCAGAGTAGGAGTGTATCTGGACTGGCCGGCCGGCACTCTGTCCTTCTACACAGTCTCCTCTGACACACTGACCCACCTGCACACATTCCACAGCACATTCACTGAGCCCCTCTATCCTGGGTTCAGGGTTTATTACTCCTCAGTGTCCCTGTGTCAGGTAGAAAAGCCCACACACACTCTCACACACTGTGCTCACATAGATGTCATTGAAGATTGAACTGTATACAGTTGTGATTGATATCCCAGAGTGTTTGTAAATATTGCTGTGTGTAGAATGTTTGTTTTGTTTTAACCTTTAGATGTAAATATTACTGATATAAAATATTATTAATATCTCTAAATATTACCGACGCTTCCACCAGAGTGAGTTATTTTTCCAAAACGGAAGCTAGCTAGCTTTAGTTAGCCATACTACAGCGTTTGTCATGTCGTTTTTGTCTATCGGAAAATAGTGGGTTGGAATGTTCAGAATCACACGTGCGACGTTACTCTGTGGGGCTTTCGAACTATCGCACACGTGTGATGCTACTCCTTAACGGGTTCATTGTTGACAAACAACAATCCAAGTTTATGTACCCTTAGTATAGATAGTCCACATATTTACATTTTAGGTATATGTTTATTGTATGCACCTTCCTGCCAAAGCAAATTCCTTGTCTGTGCAAACTCTCATGGCGAATAAATCCCATTCTGATTCTGATTCTGATCCTGTCTTTGATCTCAGTTCCACTGAATGTGATGAACTAAATAGTGTCTTAGTGACTAAATAAGGAGAAATAAAGATGTTTTATACAGGATGATAGAAGACATGCTGTGTGTTTGTTGGTGACCCAGTGGCCCTATAGACACACACACACACATGTACACACACACATGTACACACACACACACACACACACACACGTACACACACACACACTGGAAACACTACATTTAGGACCAGTAATATGACAGTATTACCCACATGAATATACACTGTGTGTGTGTCTAGTGTGATTCCCTCCCTCCCTACTCTCTCCCCCCACCCTCCCTCCCTACTCTCTCCCCCCACCCTCCCTCCCTACTTTCTCCCACCCACCCTCTCTCCCTACTCTCTCCCCCCACCCTCCCACCCCACACTCCCTCCCTACTCTCTCCCCCCCCACCCACCCTCCCTACTCTCTCCCCCCACCCACCCTCCCTACTCTCTCACCCCCCCACCCTCCCTCCCTACTCACTCCCCCTACCCTCCCTCCTACTCTCTCCCCTCACCCTCCCTCCCTAACCTCCCTCCCTACTCTCTCCCCCCTCCCTCCCTACTCTCTCCCCCTACCCTCCCTCCGTACTCTCTCTCTCCCTACTCTCTCCCCCCACCCTACCTCTCTACTCTCTCCCCCCCACCCTCCCTCCCTACTTCTTCCCCACCCCCCACCTCCCCACCCTCCCTCCCCACACTCCCACCCTACTCACTCCCCCACCCACCCTCCCTACTCCTCCCCCCACCCCACCTCCCTACTTCTCCCCCCCCCCTCCCCCCCTCCCCACTCTCCCCACCCTCCCTCCCCACACTCCCTCCCTACTCTCTCCCCCACCCTCCCTCCCCACTCACTCCTCCCTACTCTCCCCCACCCTCCCTCTCTACTCTCTCCCCCCCACCCTCCCTCCCTACTCTCTGCCCCCCACCCTCCTACCCTCCCTCCCTACTCTCTCCCTACACTCTCCCCCCACCCTCCCTCCCTACACTCTCCCCCCCACCCACCCTACACTCTCCCCCCACCCTCCCTCCCAACTCTCTCCCCCCCACCCACCCTCCCTACTCTCTCCCCCCACCCTCCCTCCCTACACTCTCCCCCCCACCCACTCTCCCTACTCACTCCCCCCCCACCCTCCCTCCCCACACCCTCCCAACCTCACCTTCCACCCACCCTCCCTACTCTCTCCCTCCCTACTCTCTCCCCCCACCCTCCCTCCCTACTCTCTCTCCCCCCACCCTCCCTCCCTACTCTCTCCCCCCCACCCTCCCTCCCTACTCTCTCCCCTCACCCTCCCTCCCTACTCTCTCCCCCCACCCTCCCTACCCTCCCTCCCTACCCTCCCTCCCTACTCTCCCTCCCTACTCTCTCCTACCCTCTCCCCCCACCCTCCCTCCCTACTCTCTCCCCCCACCCTCCCTCCCTACTCTCTCCCCCCACCCTCCCTACCCTCCCTCCCTACCCTCCCTCCCTACTCTCCCTCCCTACTCTCTCCCCCCCACCCTCCCTCCCTACTCTCTCCCCCCCGCCCTCTCTCCCTACTCTCTCCCCCCCTCCCTCCCTCCCTACTCTCTCTCTCTCCCCTCACCCTCCCCTCCCTACTCTCTCCCCCTCACCCTCCCTCCCTACTCTCTCCCCCCACCCTCCCTCCCTACCCTCTCCCCCCACCCTCCCTCCCTACTCTCTCCCCCCCCACCCACCCTCCCTACTCTCTCCCCCCCGCCCTCTCTCCCTACTCTCTCCCCCCTACTCTCTCTCTCTCCCCTCACCCTCCCTCCCTGCTCTCTCCCCCCACCCTCCCTCCCTACCCTCCCTCCCTACTCTCTCCCCCCCACCCACCCTCCCTACTCTCCCTACTCTCTCCCCCCACCCTCCCTCCCTACTCTCTCCCCCCCACCCTCCCTCCCTACCCTCTCCCCCCACCCTCCCTCCCTACTCTCTCCCCCCCACCCACCCTCCCTACTCTCCCTACTCTCTCCCCCCCACCCACCCTCCCTACTCTCCCCCCCCCACCCTCCCTCCCTACTCTCTCCCCCCCACCCTCCCTCCCTACCCTCTCCCCCCACCCTCCCTCCCTACTCTCTCCCCCCCCACCCACCCTCCCTACTCTCCCTACTCTCTCCCCCCACCCTCCCTCCCTACTCTCTCCCCCCCACCCTCCCTCCCTACTCTCTCCCCCACCCTCCCTCCCTACTCTCTCCCCCCCCACCCTCCCTCCCTACCCTCTCCCCCCACCCTCCCTCCCTACTCTCTCCCCCCCACCCACCCTCCCTACTCTCCCTACTCTCTCCCCCCACCCTCCCTCCCTACTCTCTCCCCCCCACTCTCCCTCCCCACTCTTTCCCCCCAACCTCCCTCCCTACTCTCTCCCCCACCCTCCCTCCCTACTCTCTCCCCCCACCCACCCTACCCTCCCTCCCTACCCTCTCTCCCTACTCTCCCTCCCTACTCTCTCCCCCCACCCTCCCTCCCTACTCTCTCCCCCCACCCTCCCTCCCTACTCTCTCCCCCCACCCTCCCTCCCTACTCTCCCTCCCTACTCTCCCACCCTCCCTCCCTACTCTCTCCCCCCACTCCTCATCTCCCTCCACTGGCTTCCCATCACGGCCCGTATCAGATTCAAGACTCTGGTACTGACCTTCCGAGCGGTGAACGGGACTGCTCCCGACTACATCAAGTCTCTCCTCCAGCCTTACACCCCCCCCCCCCCCCGCCACCTACGGTCTTCTTCTGACAACCGTCTGGTGGTCCCACCGCTCAAGAGCACCCGCTCCCAACCCAAGCTCTTCTCCTGTCTGGCCCCCCAATGGTGGAATCACCTCCCCACCTCCATCAGAGACACTGACTGTCTCTGCACCTTCAAGAAAAGGCTCAAGACGCACTTGTTCCGGGAGTACAACGGTACTTAGGGATGATTTGCTGGACCTGATTTTAGTTTCCTCCAGGATCACAATGACTCTTACTTAGAGACTTGTTGCTCTTGTTGGTTAACTGTAACTGATTTAAAACTAGAGAGGGTACAATTTCTGGGGAAATTGTAGGGTGTGCTTGCTTGCGTCGGTTGAGGGGTCCGTTTTTGAATGACATTTTTACAACTGATTTATGTATATTTTATATGAAAATGCATACTTATTATTTATAAAGATTAAATAGATTTAACAGCATTTTTTTTTGCTGCTCATTTACAACTGAAAATACGAGTGAAGTGTAGAATGAAATAGATGTCTTCTCATTTCCCCTGCAATAGGCAGCCTCATCGTTGAATCAAAACGAATAAATTTGGCAGACCGGTGTACAAAATGGACCTAATCTCTATGACTTAAACGTCATTTTAAGTTTTTCCCTTCTCGTGATATTTTCAGGCATGTAGCCTACTCATTGCATTCATTCATTAATAAAGAACCCCCTTTGAAGATTATTCTACGACGTTACCCGGCAGTAGAAGATGGAATCGCGATTCACAGTCCCATCTGCTAACTGAAAATACGCCCCCCAAAACGTAAATAAGCTTGACATTTATTTAGAGGAAAATCGCTCATTCATAAAAAGCTCACTGGTAGCGATCATTGCCAGTAACAACGCAAAATGCGATATAGCCCTGTGTGGAAAGGCTGCCCCGATAAATTGTACTACTACGGTACAGTACTAGTAGACTACTGCTGTGTTCGTCTTGGTAGCGATTGCGTTAGTTGAATTGGATTTAACGTTCCGTTGTACGGTTTAGGCTGAAATTAATTATTTTCATAAACAGATTGGCAACGTTTAGGCTGTGGCAATGAAGTTCAGGTTAGTAATTAGATAGACTTTTGATTAAGTAAGGAGAGTGCCGAACATGTTCTGTCGCCGTTTGACTTCCTACAGCTGTGTAGATGTTTTTGTAGTGTCTCGCGTAGGCTACAGCATTGCAGTGAGCAACACTGGTTTGAAACCACAGGTAATGATAATTTCACCCACAAATCGTTTACTTGTAATGTAATGTCAGAATAAATCCTACAGCGAAAATGTATATGTGAGGAATGTTTATTTTAACGATTGAAAACAGATACATCATAGACCACTGTAGTATGTGTTGCCCGGGCAACACAGGCTAATGTCATGATGCTAATATGTCAGTGAAATAGTAGACTACTGTTTCCGAAAGTAGATGTACTTCCTTAATAATATCAGCTTATATTGTACATTACACATCACAATTGTGTGTCATATCACAAAGTAAAATGAGTAAATATTTATCACCCTGGCCTCTTTGTTTGTGACGTTTCTGCAGCTGCCTTGCAGTAAAGCTATAGTTAGCCTAGCTATCCCCCAAGTTAACAGATGCGAAACGAATGTTCTGCCAAAGGTAGTCACGCGTGTTTTCGTGACATTATTGCAGACCGGTGTAAAAATTGACCTAATCTCTATGATTTAAACGTCATTTTAAGTTTTTCTCTTCTCATGATATTTTCAGGCATTTAGCCTACTCATATTGCATTCATTCATGAATAAACAACCCCTTTGAAGATTATTCTACGACGTTACCCGGCAGTAGAAGATGGAATCGCAATTCAAACGGTACCATCTGCTAACTGAAAATATGCCCCCCAAAACGTAAATAAGCTTGACATTTATTTAGTGGAAAATTGCTCATTCATAAAAAGCTCACTGGTAGCGATCATTGTCAGTAACAACGCAAAATGCGATATAGCCCTGTGTGGAGAAGCTGCCCCGGTAAATTGTACTACTACAGTACAGTACTAGACTACTGCTGTGTTCGTCTTGATAGCGATTGCGTTGGTTGAATTCGATTAAACGTTCCGTTGTACGGTTTAGGCTGAAATTAATTATTTTCATGAACAGATTGACAACGTTTAGGCTGTGGCAATGAAGTTCAGGTTAGTAGTTAGATAGACTTTTGATTTAAGTAAGGGGAGTGCCGAACATTTTCTGTCGCCGTTTGACTTCCTAAACAGCTGTGTACTGTAGCTAGATGTTTTTGTAGTGTGTCTCGCGTAAGCTACAGCGTTGCAGTGAGCTACACTGGTTTGAAACCACAGGTAATGGTAATTTCACCAACAAATTGTTTTCTAATGTCAGAATAAATCCTACAACGAAAATGTATATGTGAGGAATGTTTATTTTAACGATTGAAAACAGATAACGCTACATCATAGACCACTGTAGTATGTGTTGCCCGGGAAACACAGGCTAATGTCATGATGCTAATACTTCAGTGAAATAGTAGACTACTGTTTCCGAAAGTAGATGTACTTCCTTAATAATATCAGCTTATATTGTACATTACACATCACAATTGTGTGTCATATCACAAAGTAAAATGAGTAAATAGTTATCACCCTGGCCTCTTTTCTTGTGGCGTTTCTGCAGCTGCCTTGCAGTAAAGCTATAGTTAGCCTAGCTATCCCCCAAGTTAACAGATGCTAAACGAATGTTCTGGCAAAGGTAGTCACGCGTGTTTTCGTGACGTTAGTGACGCAGTGACGTTAGTAACGTCAGTGACTGTGGCTAGCAAATTAGCCACCGTTAGCTTCACTTTTCGCCACAAAAACTTAATTTAAGCTTAAACCATGCAACGGAACGTAAATTCCAATAGAAGCAACTCAATCGCTACCAAGACGAAACTTTTGACACCTACGTTGTCTATGTAGGCCAAGTATTTACTGAGTTTTAGGGGGGCAAAAAATAAAAAAATAATAAAATAAAATAATAATATATATGTGAGAGAACAAAGGTTGTGCTCTCGCCGAAGGCTTGAGCACACCCAATAATAATATATATGTGAGAGAACAAAGGTTGTGCTCTCGCCGAGGCTTGAGCACACCCAATGATCGTACTCGCTGTGAAATATATTTTTACTGTTGCTTGTTTTTTCTACAGGTACACTCTTGCACTTTTTTGAGGTTCATGTGGTTTAATTGTAACTTACTCAACTACAAGCTCTTATGGTTCTTCCTTCTGGCACTTATTTAGGTTTTTCACAATGTGTGCTTCTTGTTTGGCTCCCCGCAATGTTTGGGGCGTCTCAGTGTTATGATCAGTGACCTGTGCTCTTTTGTAAAGCTCTCTCTTGGAAGTCGCTTTGGAGAAAAGCGTCTGCTAAATGAATAAATGTAAATGTACTCTCTCACCCTCCCTCCCTACTCTCTCCCCCCACCCTCCCTCCCTACTCTCTCCCCCCCACCCTCCCTACTCTCTCCCCCCACCCTCCCTCCCTACTCTCCCTCCCTACTCTCTCCTCCCACCCTCCCTCCCTACCCACCCTCCCTACTCTCTCTCTCTCCCCCTCACCCTCCCTCCCAACTCTCTCCCCCCCACCCTCCCTCCCTACTCTCTCCCCCCACCCTCCCCCCTACCCTCCCTCCCTACTCTCTCCCCCCCCACCCCTCCCTCCCTACTCTCTCCCCCCACCCTCCCTCCCTACCCACCCTCCCTACTCTCTCCCCCCCACCCTCCCTCCCTACTCTCTCTCTCCCCCACCCTCCCTCCCTACTCTCTCTCTCTCCCCCTCACCCTCCCTCCCTACTCTCTCCCCCCACCCACCCACCCTCCCCCCACCCTCCCTCCCTACTCTCTCCCCCCACCCTCCCTCCCTACCCCCCTCCCTACTCTCTCTCTCCCCCACCCTCCCTCCCTACTCTCTCCCCCCACCCTCCCTCCCTACTCTCTCGACCCCACCCTCCCTCCCTACTCTCTCCCCCCCACCCTCCCTCCCTACTCTCTCCCCCCACCCTCCCTCCCCTCCCTCCCTACTCTCTCCCCCCACCCTCCCTCCCTACTCTCCCCCCACCCTCCCTCCCTACTCTCTCCCCCCTCCCTCCCTACCCTCCCTCCCTACTCTCTCCCCCACCCTCCCTCCCTACCCTCCTCGCTACTATCTCCCCCCACCCTCCCTCCCTACTCTCTCCCCCCACCCTCCCTCCCTACTCTCCCTCCCTACTCTCTCCCCCCCACCCACCCTCCCTACTCTCCCTACTGTCTCCCCCCACCCTCCCTCCCTACTCTCTCCCCCCACCCTCCCTCCCTACCCTCCCTCCCTACTCTCTCCCCCCCACCCTCCCTCCCTACTCTCTCTCTCCCCCACCCTCCCTCCCTACTCTCCCCCCCCACCCTCCCTACTCTCTCCCCCCTCCCTCCCTCCCTACTTCTCCCCCACCCTCCCCCCCTCCCCACTCTCCCCACCCTCCCTCCCCACACTCCCTCCCTACTCTCTCCCCCCACCCTCCCTCCCCACTCTCTCTCTCCCTACTCTCTCCCCCCACCCTCCCTCCATACCCTCCCTCCCTACTCTCTCCCCCACCCTCCCTCCCTACTCTCTCCCCCCCACCCTCCCTCCCTACTCTCACCCCCCACCCACCCTCCCTACTCTCCCTCCCAACTCTCTCCCCCCACCCTCCCTCCCTACCCACCCTCCCTACTCTCTCCCTCCCTACTCTCTCCCCCCCACCCACCCACCCTACTCTCCCTACTCCTCCCCCCACCCTCCCTCCCTACTCTCCCCCCCACCCTCCCTCCCTACTCTCCCTCCCTACTCCTCCCCCACCCTCCCTCCCCACCCTCCCTCCCTACTCTCTCCCCCCCACCCTCCCTCCCTACTCTCCCTCCCTACTCTCTCCCCCCACCCTCCCTACCCTCCCTCCCTACTCTCTCCCCCCACCCTCCCTCCCTACCCTCCCTCCCTATTCTCTCCCCCCTCCCTCCCTACCCTCCCTCGCTACTCTCTCCCCCCACCCTCCTTCCCTACTCTCTCCCCCCACCCTCCCTTCCCTACTCTCCCTCCCTACTCTCCTCCCCCCACCCTCCCTCTCTACTCTCTCCCCCCACCCCTCCCTCCCTACTCTCTCCCCCCACCCTCCCACCCCTCCCTCCTACTCTCTCCCCCCACCCTCCCTCCCTACTCTCTCCCCCCCCACCCTCCCTCCCTACTCTCTCCCCCACCCTCCCTCCCTACTCTCTCCCCCCCACCCTCCCTCCCTACTCTCTCCCCCCCACCCTCCCTCCCTACTCTCTCCCCCCACCCTCCCTCCTACTCTCTCCCCCCACCTTCCCTCCCTACTCTCCCTCCCTCCCTACCCTCCCTCCCTATTCTCTCCCCCCTCCCTCCCTACCCTCCCTCGCTACTCTCTCCCCCCACCCTCCCTCCCTACTCTCTCCCCCCACCCTCCCTCCCTACTCTCTCCCCCCACCCTCCCACCCTCCCTACCCTCCCTCCCTATTCTCTCCCCCCTCCCTCCCTACCCTCCCTCGCTACTCTCTCCCCCCCACCCTCCTTCCCTACTCTCTCCCCCCACCCTCCCTCCCTACTCTCCCTCCCTACTCTCTCCCCCCACCCTCCCTCTCTACTCTCTTCCCCCACCCTCCCTCCCTACTCTCTCCCCCCACCCTCCCTCCCTCCCCTCCCTCGCTACTCTCTCCCCCCCCACCCTCCCTCCCTACTCTCTCCCCCCACCCTCCCTCCTCCCTCCCTACTCTCTCCCCCCACCCTCCCTCCCCACCCTCCCTCCCTACTCTCTCCCCCCACCCTCCCTCCCTACCCTCCCTCCTACTCTCTCCCCCCACCCTCCCTCCCTACCCTCCCTCCCTATTCTCTCCCCCCTCCCTCCCTACCCTCCCTCGCTACTCTCTCCCCCCCACCCTCCCTCCCTACTCTCTCGACCCCACCCTCCCTCCCTACTCTCTCCCCCCCACCCTCCCTCCCTACTCTCTCCCCCCCCACCCTCCCTCCCTACTCTCTCCCCCACCCTCCCTCCCTACTCTCTCCCCCCCACCCTCCCTCCCTACTCTCTCCCCCCCACCCTCCCTCCCTACTCTCTCCCCCCCCCCACCCTCCCTCCCTACTCTCTCCCCCCACCCTCCCTCCCTACTCTCTCCCCCCACCTTCCCTCCCTACTCTCCCTCCCTACTCTCTCCCCCCACCCTCCCTCCCTACTCTCCCTCCCTACTCTCTCCCCCACCCTCCTTCCCCACCCTCCCTCCCTACTCTCTCCCCCACCCTCCCTCCCTACTCTCCCTCCCTACTCTCTCCCCCCACCCTCCCTCCCTACCCTCCCTCCCTAATCTCTCCCCCCACCCTCCCTCCCTACTCTCTCCCCCCACCCTCCCTCCCTACTCTCTCCCCCCACCCTCCCTCCCTGCTCTCTCCCCCACCCTCCTTCCCCACCCTCCCTCCCTACTCTCTCCCCCCACCCTCCCTCCCTACTCTCCCTCCCTACTCTCTCCCCCCACCCTCCCTCCCTACCCTCCCTCCCTACTCTCTCCCCCCACCCTCCCTCCCTACCCTCCCTCCCTATTCTCTCCCCCCTCCCTCCCTACCCTCCCTCGCTACTCTCTCCCCCCCACCCTCCTTCCCTACTCTCTCCCCCCACCCTCCCTCCCTACTCTCCCTCCCTACTCTCTCCCCCCACCCTCCCTCTCTACTCTCTCCCCCCACCCTCCCTCCCTACTCTCTCCCCCCACCCTCCCTCCCTACTCTCTCCCCCCCACCCTCCCTCCCTCCCCTCCCTCGCTACTCTCTCCCCCCCCCACCCTCCCTCCCTACTCTCTCCCCCCCACCCTCCCTCCCTCCCTCCCTACTCTCTCCCCCCACCCTCCCTCCCCACCCTCCCTCCCCACCCTCCCTACTCTCTCCCCCCACCCTCCCTCCCTACCCTCCCTCCCTACTCTCTCCCCCCACCCTCCCTCGCTACTCTCTCCCCCTACCCTCCCTCCCTACTCTCTGATATGAGAGGACCCTGGACTTAGTGGTGGACGCCTCAGACACACATCCCATCTACCTGCACCTGGGCTCCATCTACCTGGAGGAGGCCAGGGGGAGATGGGCTGGGTCACACACACACATGAACCAGGGAGATGGTTTAGTAACTTAACTAGGAGGTAGTTCGGTGACAATCATTGTTTTGCTGAAACCCATCTGTTTGTATCTGTCCATTTGTAGCATGAGAAGGCTCAGAGGACATATTTAGGTGCCTGCATGAGTACCTGTCTTGTCTCCCCTCCCTGAGAGCCCTGCATATCCCAGACCTGCTCAACAAAGGAGCAGACCTGATGTCACGGGGACGAACCACCGTTGGGGGTGGATGGACGAGGCCTCTCCCTCAGTGGAAGGATGCTCTCCCAAGCCGGAGGCACGGTGAAGAGCCCACCTGGGATCGGAGGTCCTCTCATGGCTTGGCTACTGAGAGGGACCTGTTAGAACACAGAGGTCTGTCTGAGGCTGTCATCCATACTGTACAGAGCACACACATGTGATCCACTGTGAGGGGTCATGTGATCCACTGTGAGGGGTCATGTGATCCACTGTGAGGGGTCATGTGACACGCTGGCAAACTTTCTCTCGGTGGTGTGAAGGACAAAACGTTGACCCAGTCTCGTACCGGATCAAAACGTTCTTGTGCTTTTTACGATCACTGTTTGACAGGAGACTGCGGGTAGTGTCAGGGTATATGCAACAGCCGTCTCAGCTTGTCATGAAGGTGTTGCCAGGACGACTGTTCAGCCACCTGTTGGTTAAACGTTTCCTGTCTGGTACGTACAGGCTCAGACCCCCTCAGAGAGCGTCAGGGCCCCGGTGGGACCACGTGAATTCCAGCACATAACCATGACAACATGGATCTCATTCCAGTGCTGCTGAATCAGCAGAGAGCAGCTGTCTGGGGAATGTCAGAAGGTTTGTAGATTGAAATGGATTAAAGCGTCAGAGACAAGGGTCTAGTTATGGAAGCCTTTGTTTGAACCGATCACCAGCCTGCGCTTCGTTTATCTCACCAGCTTCCTCCTCGCTCTGACTCCGGCTAAGCCAGTGAGTGACTTGTGTGCCTTGTCCACACACGCAGACTGTCTGATCATCGCAGGTGACCAGACAAGCCCAGTGGTGTGACCTAACCCAGGCTGTGTGCCCAAGGTCACCAGTGGGATGTTCAGGGTACAGAGCTGCCAGCTGAGATCATTCTTCCCCCTTCCACACAGCGGGGAGAAAGAAAAACGTAGCTGTGTTTATGTCCAGTAGGCGCTCTCTCATGCTACTGTAAGGCTGGGTGTCCCCCTGCCCCCTCCTCTCTCATGCTACTGTAAGGCTGGGTGTCCCCCTGCCCCCTCCTCTCTCATGCTACTGTAAGGCTGGGTGTTCCCTGCCCCCTCCTCTCTCATGCTACTGTAAGGCTGGGTGTCCCCCTGCCCCCTCCTCTCTCATGCTACTGTAAGGCTGGGTGTCCCCCTGCCCCCTCCTCTCTCATGCTACTGTAAGGCTGGGTGTCCCCTGCCCCCTCCTCTCTCATGCTACTGTAAGGCTGGGTGTCCCCCTGCGCCCTCCTCTCTCATGCTACTGTAAGGCTGGGTGTCCCCGTGCCCCCTCCTCTCTCATGCTACTGTAAGGCTGGGTGTCCCCCTGCCCCCTCCTCTCTCATGCTACTGTAAGGCTGGGTGTCACCCTGCCCCCTCCTCTCTCATGCTACTGTAAGGCTGGGTGTCCCCCTGCCCCCTCCTCTCTCATGCTACTGTAAGGCTGGGTGTCACCCTGCCCCCTCCTCTCTCATGCTACTGTAAGGCTGGGTGTCCCCTGCCCCCTCCTCTCTCATGCTACTGTAAGGCTGGGTGTCCCCCTGCCCCCTCCTCTCTCATGCCACTGTAAGGCTGGGTGTCCCCCTGCCCCCTCCTCTCTCATGCTACTGTAAGGCTGGGTGTCACCCTGCCCCCTCCTTTCTCATGCTACTGTAAGGCTGGGTGTCCCCCTGCCCCCTCCTCTCTCATGCTACTGTAAGGCTGGGTGTCCCCCTGCCCCCTCCTCTCTCATGCCACTGTAAGGCTGGGTGTCCCCCTGCCCCCTCCTCTCTCATGCTACTGTAAGGCTGGGTGTCACCCTGCCCCCTCCTCTCTCATGCTACTGTAAGGCTGGGTGTCACCCTGCCCCCTCCTCTCTCATGCTACTGTAAGGCTGGTGTCACCCTGCCCCCTCCTCTCTCATGCTACTGTAAGGCTGGGTGTCCCCTGCCCCCTCCTCTCTCATGCTACTGTAAGGCTGGGTGTCCCCCTGCCCCCTCCTCTCTCATGCTACTGTAAGGCTGGGTGTCACCCTGCCCCCTCCTCTCTCATGTTACTGTAAGGCTGGGTGTCCCCCTGCCCCCTCCTCTCTCATGCTACTGTAAGGCTGGGTGTCCCCCTGCCCCCTCCTCTCTCATGCTACTGTAAGGCTGGGTGTCCCCGTGCCCCCTCCTCTCTCATGCTACTGTAAGGCTGGGTGTCCCCCTGCGCCTTCCTCTCTCATGCTACTGTAAGGCTGGGTGTCCCCGTGCCCCCTCCTCTCTCATGCTACTGTAAGGCTGGGTGTCCCCCTGCCCCCTCCTCTCTCATGCTACTGTAAGGCTGGGTGTCCCCCTGCGCCCTCCTCTCTCATGCTACTGTAAGGCTGGGTGTCCCCCTGCCCCCTCCTCTCTCATGCCACTGTAAGGCTGGGTGTCCCCCTGCCCCCTCCTCTCTCATGCCACTGTAAGGCTGGGTGTCCCCCTGCCCCCTCCTCTCTCATGCTACTGTAAGGCTGGGTGTTCCCTGCCCCCTCCTCTCTCATGCTACTGTAAGGCTGGGTGTCCCCCTGCCCCCTCCTCTCTCATGCTACTGTAAGGCTGGGTGTCCCCCTGCCCCCTCCTCTCTCATGCTACTGTAAGGCTGGGTGTCCCCCTGCCCCCTCCTCTCTCATGCTACTGTAAGGCTGGGTGTCCCCTGCCCCCTCCTCTCTCATGCTACTGTAAGGCTGGGTGTCCCCCTGCGCCCTCCTCTCTCATGCTACTGTAAGGCTGGGTGTCCCCGTGCCCCCTCCTCTCTCATGCTACTGTAAGGCTGGGTGTCCCCCTGCCCCCTCCTCTCTCATGCTACTGTAAGGCTGGGTGTCCCCCTGCCCCCTCCTCTCTCATGCCACTGTAAGGCTGGGTGTCCCCCTGCCCCCTCCTCTCTCATGCTACTGTAAGGCTGGGTGTCCCCCTGCCCCCTCCTCTCTCATGCTACTGTAAGGCTGGGTGTCCCCCTGCCCCCTCCTCTCTCATGCTACTGTAAGGCTGGGTGTTCCCTGCCCCCTCCTCTCTCATGCTACTGTAAGGCTGGGTGTCCCCCTGCCCCCTCCTCTCTCATGCTACTGTAAGGCTGGGTGTCCCCCTGCCCCCTCCTCTCTCATGCTACTGTAAGGCTGGGTGTCCCCCTGCCCCCTCCTCTCTCATGCTACTGTAAGGCTGGGTGTCCCCCTGCCCCCTCCTCTCTCATGCCAGTGTAAGGCTGGGTGTCCCCCTGCCCCCTCCTCTCTCATGCCACTGTAAGGCTGGGTGTCCCCCTGCCCCCTCCTCTCTCATGCTACTGTAAGGCTGGGTGTCCCCCTGCCCCCTCCTCTCTCATGCTACTGTAAGGCTGGGTGTCACCCTGCCCCCTCCTCTCTCATGCTACTGTAAGGCTGGGTGTCCCCCTGCCCCCTCCTCTCTCATGCTACTGTAAGGCTGGGTGTCACCCTGCCCCCTCCTCTCTCATGCTACTGTAAGGCTGGGTGTCCCCCTGCCCCCTCCTCTCTCATGCTACTGTAAGGCTGGGTGTCCCCCTGCCCCCTCCTCTCTCATGCTACTGTAAGGCTGGGTGTCCCCCTGCCCCCTCCTCTCTCATGCTACTGTAAGGCTGGGTGTCCCCCTGCCCCCTCCTCTCTCATGCTACTGTAAGGCTGGGTGTCCCCCTGCCCCCTCCTCTCTCATGCTACTGTAAGGCTGGGTGTCACCCTGCCCCCTCCTCTCTCATGCTACTGTAAGGCTGGGTGTCCCCCTGCCCCCTCCTCTCTCATGCTACTGTAAGGCTGGGTGTCCCCCTGCCCCCTCCTCTCTCATGCTAACATCTGGAGTTGCTGGACAGAGTCTCTGCTTGATGGGTCTCACACCTCATTGTGTAACTTACTGTCACATTGCTAGTCATGTGTTGATAAGGGTCAAGATGTGGTCTGATTGGTTGTTCATGTGTATAAAGGGAATTGTGAAGCATTGTTCTGTGGATTCTTCATCTCCTGAGACCTCCTCCTCAGCTCTGGCTTGTCCTACTCCTTCTCCTTCCTCACCTCTTGCTTTCTCTCTCTGAGTTACAATAATCATGGTAGAGTAGGTAAGATTTAAAGCCTTCATTTTGTAACATGTTTGCCTTGTAATTGCTTTCATTCATTTGCAATGTTATTAAATATATATATTCATTTAACCTTACTTTGACCATTCTTGCTCTAATTTAACCCACAGTCAAATAACTAATTATATTAATATTTGCATTGTGGTATTGGCATTGACATTGGTTAATGTTAAAACACTGTTCAGTTTCCCATCATCCTCTAAACAGGGGAATTTGTTTTGGTTGTTTGGCCAATATGAACCATACACAAGATGTGTAAGACATGCATGCATTCAAACCAGTTACAGCTTTTCCTAGTTTTTCGATTAAAAACAAAATATTCTACACAGCTTTTACTCAATACATATAGTCCATGTTTCAATAATTTATCATATAAAGGCACCTGTTAAACCAGGGAATTTGCATCATTTCCATAAAAATAGAGAAACACAAAGGAAATACAGCTGTGATAAATATGTCCACTGCTCATCCATACACCCTTCTAAGACCCTCCAGGTACCAAGACGTCAACACAACTCATCTCAGTCCGACAACAGACGTAAGGCATAACTGTTAAAGGCTCGGGAACATCACCCTAGTTCTCTGTACGATGCCCGTTCTGAACAGCTGATCACTCATCACACACTGCGTAGGTAAGACTACACACTGGACTGGGAGGGCGTGGTGTGTACCAGGTGACAGACTGCATGTAAGACTACACACTGGACTGGGAGGGCGTGGTGTCTACCAGGTGACAGACTGCATGTAAGACTACACACTGGACTGGGAGGGCGTGGTGTCTACCAGGTGACAGACTGCATGTAAGACTACACACTGGACTGGGAGGGCGTGGTGTGTACCAGGTGACAGACTGCATGTAAGACTACACACTGGACTGGGAGGGCGTGGTGTCTACCAGGTGACAGACTGCATGTAAGACTACACACTGGACTGGGAGGGCGTGGTGTGTACCAGGTGACAGACTGCATGTAAGACTACACACTGGACTGGGAGGGCGTGGTGTCTACCAGGTGGCCAGATAAACACATGGAGCACCTAAACACTTTACGGTTTTTAATGAGACAAGTGTCCTGTAGCACCACTAGAGGGCAGCACTAGGACATGGCTGCATTGTGAACCACTTGTCTGGGCCTCCTGTTTGTGTGTGTCTGTGTTCACCCTACTACACTTAAAAGAAACACAAAAAACCTCTCTCCCCTCCCTCCCTCCCTCCCTCCCCCTGCCTATTTATCTTTTCCTGTCTTTCACTGTCTCCCAATAGCTACTTTAAATTTCAAGTAGTTGATTGGCATGTTTTTGTCTTTCATTGTAAATAAGCCTGAGAAAGCTCTTCTACTTCTGGGGGGGCACCACCCTGAAATGAGGTTTTGCAGGTTGGGATGTCTGTTAGCCAAAAGTCAAATCGCTCACTCGTGATTTGTAAGAGCACTGCCCTTTGATTAGTTTTGATTTTAATAAAGACAAGAACAGCTTAATATGAAATATAAAACCTTTTTTGTATCCATAACGTTTACTGATGGTCGCTGTTTTTCATTATAATAAATATTTGAGTATTGTCTGCTGTTGTATAATTGTAGTCCACTGCATCTTGTACACAATTATTGTACTTTGAATTTACATTTTGCTTTTTATACTTTTTAAAAGATGCACGGTTTTGTTTTGTTTGAACACATGGGCTCAGGCCCGAAGTGACCATGGAGAGAAGGTTGTTGCCATGGAGACAACCGTAAACCATCAATCATTGTTGGGGAGGGAGTTAGCAAGATTAAGCTGATGCGAAAAGATCCAATGGATGGGAAATATCTCCCCTCCCCTCCAGATATCTCCCCTCCTAACTCCTCCAATCTCCCCTCCCCGATCTTTCCTCCTCACCTCCATATATCTCCCCTCCTCACTTCCCCTATCTCTCCTCCTTCCCTCCCCTCCACATATCTCCCCTCCTCCCCTCCTCACTTCCCCTATCTCTCCTCCTTCCCTCCCCTCCACATATCTCCCCTCCTCACTTCCCCTATCTCTCTTTCTACTTTCTGCAGAAGCTTCCAGTGAATCTCTCTCTCTCTCTCTCTCTCTCTCTCTCTCTCTCTCTCTCTCTCTCTCTCTCTCTCTCTCTCTCTCTCTCTCTCTCTCTATCAGGAGAGGCCTGGGATGAGTAAAGTGTTACTGTATTTATTTACAAAAGATGCTGGATTTAACAACAGGTGTTTGTTACTTGGACCCCACAGTGAAATCAGTGATCAGTGGGCATCAGCCCTGCAGCCAAAGAGAAACCCCCCCATGGAGTCCCGGCTCTGGTGGAGGTGGCAGCAGCTGACCACCCAGCCAGACGGGCAGGGGATCAGAAGAGACAAAGACATCGGGGAGGTGAAGGGTCGCTCACAGTGGTAGCATGGACAAACTAAACAGGGAGGTGAAGGGTCGCTCACAGTGGTAGCATGGACAAACTAAACAGGGAGGTGAAGGGTCGCTCACAGTGGTAGCATGGACAAACTAAACAGGGAGGGAAACGTATTTAAAGGCACAGCATCATTATGAGGCATGGCACTGTGCTAACTGATAACAGCCCCGGCACAGAGGTAGAGGGACAGGAGAGAGCGTGCGTAGCGGGAGGAGTGAGTAGTGAGACATAACGTGTGGCCCGAGCGTGCAGAGTTCAGTCCTGCCTGACTGAACTGGTGCTAAGCTTCATCACTCTGTCTTCCTCCCTCTGTTCTCTCTTCCTCTCTTCCTCTCTTTGTCTGTTTCCTTTAGTCTCTCCACCCCTGCTGTAAGGGAGCCCTAGAGACAGTGTGACCCCCCTCAGTGTCCATCTCTGGGTTAACTTTGTCTCAAATGTTCTCAGACGAAACAACCTGTCTGGTACCTGAACCGGTCAGGCTAGCTCTGTCTTCTGTTACAGGGAGGGACATGTTCACAACAACTGCATATCCTCATTCCTGGCACATGGAGAGAGAGATGGATAAGTAAGAGAAATGGTTAGAAAAAGGTGGTGGTCCCATCTCTCCTTCTCACCTCCCCGATCTCTCCTCCCCTATCTTTCCTCCTCACCTCCTTATATCTCCCCTCCTCCCCTCTCCTCCTCACCTCCTTATATCTCCCCTCCTCCCCTCCTTATATCTCCCCTCCTCCCCTCTCCTCCTCACCTCCTTATATCTCCCCTACCCGATATTTCCTCCTCACCTCCTTATATCTCCCCTCCTCCCCTCTCCTCCTCACCTCCTTATATCCCCCCTCCTCCCCTCTCCTCCTCACCTCCTTATATCTCCCCTACCCGATCTTTCCTCCTCACCTCCTTATATCTCCCCTCCTCCCCTCTCCTCCTCCCCTCCTTATATCTCCCCTCCTTCCTTTCTCCCCTCCTGTTAGGGCCTGCATGTACCCTTACAGAAGTAAGTTCTAGTAATGACACTGCAAACATTGAGGGGTTTATGTTTGCATTGGGAATTATACGTAATGTATATACACCACCCTAAGTACAGCTTAAAATAAAACGATCTTTGTCCATGTTTGTTTAATAATTACTGTATATTATTTACCCATAATTCTAATAAGTCATGGGACCTACACATCTTGGCAACACCCATCATTTCTGCTGGCAGCATCAAGTTCAAAACAACTGCATTTCCTCATACATGAAGTTGGTTTCTCCAGAACAGAGGCTGACAGACAGACAGACATCAAACATGAATAAGAATGCTGTGTAGCCTACAGCTGAGGAGTGGATGCTTGTAGAAGAAGAGATTCATATCGGTAAAACATTCCATCAGTTACAAAAAGAAAAGAGAATGACATTGTAAACATGTAATCATTTATAAATTAAGCAAGTCCAAGTCTTTCTACTTTCTGCAGAAGCTCCAGTGAATGTCACCGACTCTCTATAGCTCTCTTTCCCCCTTCCCCCCCCCCTCTCTCTCTCTCTCTCTCTCTCTCTCTTGTCCTCTTCTTTCGCTCTTCCTCCCTTCTATTTGTCTTTCTCTTCTTTTCTCTCCCCCCTTTATTCAATCCCTATCTCTGTCTTCCTCTCTCCACTCTCTCTCTCTCTCTTCCTCTTTTTGTCTCTTTCCTTTTGTCTCTGCTGTAAGGGAGCCCTAGAGACAGTGTGACCCCCCTCAGTCTCACCATGTGTCCATCTCTGGGTTAACTTTGCCTCAAATGTTCTCAGACGAAACAACCTGTCTGGTACCTGAACCGGTCAGGCTAGCTCTGTCATCTGTTACAGGGAGGGACATGTTCACAACAACTGCATTTCCTCATTCCTGGCGTGGTTTCTACAGAACAGAGGCTGACAGACTGATAGACGTCAGAATGAGAATGTGTTTAGAGTTTTGCCAAAAGAGTGTCTGATTCGACAGATGGGTTTAGGCCACTGAACATTTGATTCAGAGAATGGGGTTTAGTGTTTTAGCAATTGTGGAAAAACTGTTAGCATATTACCAAAATAGCATTTTTCCATCTACGTGGATTAGCACCACCATACCTCTCTGGTATCTTTGCACCCTATCACCCAACCAAGGGGAGCTGGAACAGGAAATCCCTTTTTGGTCTCCTAACCCTAACCCTAACCTGCTGCACTAGTCCACACCTGACCAGTGGGGCCCTCGTTCTTACAGTAATATAACTGGAACTGTTAGTTTCTCCTGGCATTCTCTAATCCCTGCTCTCCTCTCTCTGTCCCCCTCCACACATCCCCTGTGGTGTGGGGGGTTTGAGTTGTCAGCACCTGCCTGGTCGTCGGTCTGCCAACGTTTGACCTGGTCGCCAGTGGACATCGATCTGTGACAGTCTGCCAAAGCTGGATCTAGTCGCCAAGTGGACATCGGTCTCCCTGACGGACAACAGTGAGTTCCTGGTCCCTTCCCTTCCTGTCCCTCCACCTGCCTGTGATGCTGCACTGCCTGTGACGCTGCACTGCCTGTGATGCTGCACTGCCTGTGATGCTGCGCTGCCTGTGATGCTGCACTGTCTGTGATGCTGCACTGCCTGTGATGCTGCACTGCCTGTGACGCTGCACTGCCTGTGATGCTGCACTGCCTGTGACGCTGCACTGCCTGTGATGCTGCACTGCCTGTGATGCTGCAATGATCACAGTCCCCAGCCCTGTGGCTACCTCTGCTTAAACTGACATTTACCAACTGACCCAAGTTAAACAATGGATGTTGGTGTTTCAACACCCATTGACAATCCCTGCTGTATGACTATGTTAAGCCTGTGTTCTGCTCCTCTCTTTCACCAACCGTCTCTGGAGAAGGGGATCCCTCACTGAATTGCTCTAGTGAGTTTTTCTCTGAGTTTTTCCTTGTCTTCCTTGAGGGTTTAGGTTGGTTGGGGGGCAATTCTATGGGCGTATGTGAAGCCCTTTGTGACATTGCTTGTAAAAAGGGCTATACAAATACATTTTGATTTGATTTACACATATGCAAGTCAACTTGGGATGCACCAAATCCAGATTTTTGGGGTTCGGCCGAATACCGAATCCACTGGTTAAGATTCGGTCGAAACCAAATACCGAATCCACTGGTTAAGATTCGGTCGAAACCAAATACCGAATCCACTGGTTAAGATTCGGTCAAATCCGAAACCGAATACCGAATCCTACTCCCATCCTCAGTCCATTAACACAGTAAACACATTAAAGAAGTAACCAACGTCCACAGCAGTGTACACAGCAGTTTTTCATTTGTATATAAAAAAAAAAAGAACAGGAAGACAAGTGGAAAAAACTATTTTGACAATTACCATATGCCTATGTTCCTGATCTCAAGATCCAATCAATATCCGAAATATTAGCCTTTTAGATTTCTTGAATTTCTTTCGGATGTTTCATACGCAAATGTTTTAACAGCAGATATGTTGTGTATTGTTTAGGGTCCTTGCCACCACGAGACAAATCGTCATTGCAAATTGAACATGTAACTCGACTTGAATCGCCTTCTTTTGACTGAAAGTAGCCTACTGCCAAACAACACTTTTTCTGCTCACGAGTTCCATTTTCACTTTCTCTCAGCCTACTGCATTGAACGGTCCACCTACGTAAACACCTTCCTGTAATCAACGGCGGCGTCATTATGTCGACCAGCGTAGCGCGCGTAGTGCTGGGCGTAGGGTTCAGCCGAAACTGAACCCCGTCAAAAAGCCCAATATTCGGCCAAATCCTAAACCGAATCCTGGATTCGGTGCATCCCTAAAGTCAACACATACACGCACACACACACCACACACACACACACATACACACACACATACCACACACACACACACACACACACACACACACACACACACACACCACACAGTGGTGTACTACATTCTCCTCCACTCACACTTACAAACATATATTTACACATACAGTACACTGATACAAACACATTCACACATATACACAGTGTACATTCTCTATCTTTTTCTGTATCTCTCTCTCCCTCCCGTCAAGATTCAGATTCAGAAAATGGATATCAAGTGTGAGTCAACACACCTTAACCAGGATCAAATCCTCCCCCTCTCTCCTCCTCACCCCCTGTCTCCTTTACCTCCTCTCTCCTCCTCTACTCCTCCCCCTCTCTCCTCCTCACCCCCTGTCTCCTTTACCTCCTCTCTCCTCCTCTACACCTCCCCCTCTCCTCCTCACCCCCTGTCTCCTTTACCTCCTCTCTCCTCCTCTACTCCTCCCCCTCTCTCCTCCTCACCCCCTTTCTCCTTTACCTCCTCTCTCCTCCTCTACTCCTCCCCCTCTCTCCTCCTCACCCCCTGTCTCCTTTACCTCCTCTCTTCTCCTCTACACCTCCCCCTCTCTCCTCCTCACCTCCTTTCTCCTTTACCTCCTCTACTCTTCCTCTACACCTCCCCCTCTCCTCCTCACCCCCTGTCTCCTTTACCTCCTCTCTCCTCCTCTACACCTCCCCCTCTCTCCTCCTCACCTCCTTTCTCCTTTACCTCCTCTCTCCTCCTATACACCTCCCCCTCTCTCCTCCTCACCCCGTCTCCTTTACCTCCTCTCTCCTCCTCTACACCTCCCCCTCTCTCCTCCTCACCCCCTCTCTCCTTTACCCCCTCTCTCCCTCCTCTACTCCTCTCCCCCTCTCCTTCAAACCTCTGCTTTTCTCCCATCCAGTTTTGGCATGCATGCACCCTTACATAAGAAAGTTCCAGTAATAAGACTCCAAACAGGATCAACTGGTCCAAGCATAAGAGTGTGTGTGTGTGTGTATGTATGTGGGTGTGACACATTCAAATATGTACTGTATGTTCATGAACAGTACCAATAACAACAGCAGTAAGAGCAGTCTTTAATGTTGGGATCAGATGAGTACAAGGCAGCACTACAGGTGATCAGACTGTCAGCATTACAGCAGACACACACAGAACCAGATGGAGCACAGAGAGGAGGCTGATGGGGAAACCAGAGTTTTATAAAGGTCAGTAGAAGGTGTTTATTCATATGTTGGAGAGTGAAGGATTTACTGTCAGTCCAGAATAGGGTATTATTAACCCTTGTGTTATCTTCGGGTCATTCTGACCCATCAGTCATTGTGACCCACCGTCGTATTGCGACAACTTTACCGCATAAAAAAACAAAGTGAAGCATTTTCTTTTAACCGTTGGGCTGTCTGCCACATTGCGAAGGTTAAAATAAAATTATTTTTATTTGTTTTTGTATTGGGTAAAATTGGGTAAACACAACAATGGTTCGTTATGAACCTTTGGGTCATGTGACCCGAAGGCAGCACAAGGGTTAAGCAAATTAGCATCTCTATTCCTGGTCGGATGTCTAACCCTTTCAAATACTGGACATGTGTTTGTTTAACAGAATAGATCCTCGGCTACAATATAACATGATTTCATGTCTGTTAAACATGTCTATTGTGTCTGTAAATGTTACCATAGGCTATTGTGTGTTGGCAACAATGTCAGTCAGTGGTTAAGGACCTCCCACCTGTGCTGATCAACAGGAAGAGGATGTGCTGTGTTATCAGTTATCAGTGTCGAGGGAGGAGACAGGCTAGGAGATTTGACAACAACACTATGTGTCATTAAGGGTTTAAAGAATATATATTTCTATATCATATTTAGACTACTTTGATCCTCTATAGACTGGGGAGCTAGTGCTAACAGCTTTTGATTGTGGGTCAAAGAGATGGCTAGCCCATGACAACCTATGATGATATAAACCTATATTCTATACACTCTCTAGTGTAAACCTGTTCCACTGTGTTGCTCTGTGCATTGGTTAATGTTTCATTTGCACTGGGTGACAAGTTATGTTTCTGGAATGATTAGGGGTGATTGTACATCAGACTGGCAGAGGTTTTTAAAATAATGTGTTTAGATCACGTCGTATTTACCCATCATTCTTCTAGTCCTGAGACCCACAACTCCACCCAACACATTTACATTACATTCACATTTTGTCATTTAGCAGACGCTCTTATCCAGAGCGACTTACAGTAAGTACAGGGACATTCCCCTGAGACAAGTAGGGTGAAGTGCCTTGCCCAAGGACACAATGTCATTTGGCACGGCCGGGAATCGAACTGGCAACCTTGTGATTACTAGCCCGCTTCCCTAACCAGTGAAACTGCATTTCCTCATCCATGACATGGTTTCTACAGAGCCCTGTAGCAGGAATGTAGAACTGGAATGTAGAAATGGGTAAAACCAGATAGATGAGAATCAGACTAAACTCTACAGTGGGGATAGAGAGGGGGAAGGGTGCTGAGTGACAGGGAAATGACATTTTCTTGAAGAAATATTGATAAATACAAAATGTTGTTATGATTAATGTGGCAATGAAAATATCAATTTCTATATTTCATTTTGAGCACCTCCAGACAGTAGATTGAACTTGCTAGCACTGTAAGCATAGGGTTAAGTTTAGCTTAGAAACAAGTTTTGTTGCAGAGGGCCTAACAGGTAAGGTTTAGTTTATAGCACTGGCAGCGTCTGGTTAAGTTTAGCTTAGCGTGTTTTTGTTGCTCCATGATACTTTTCTTTGTACACTGCTGAATGATTCATTGGCGTGAAGTGTCATGATTATATTTATAAGGGACAGGTCTTGTTTCTGGACATAATAGGTGTCAGAGAGAGAATGACCTGTCTATATGGTTCAGTCAGGATCATGTCTTAGCAGGTCCAGGATGCTTGACTGATATAAATGACCTGAGTGACAAACCAGCACCTTGGGAAGTGGAGATTTGATCAATGCAGGTTAATGAAGGAAAGCATGTTTACAACTCCTCTCCTATATACACAGACTGCATCATGTAGACCTCTCCTATATACACAGACTGCATCATGTAGACCTCTCCTATATACACAGGCTGCATCTTGTAGACCTCTCCTATATACACAGACTGCATCATGTAGACCTCTCCTATATACACAGACTGCATCATGTAGACCTCTCCTATATACACAGACTGCATCTTGTAGACCTCTCCTATATACACAGACTGCATCATGTAGACCTCTCCTATATACACAGACTGCATCATGTAGACCTCTCCTATATACACAGGCTGCATCTTGTAGACCTCTCCTATATACACAGACTGCATCATGTAGACCTCTCCTATATACACAGGCTGCATCTTGTAGACCTCTCCTATATACACAGACTGCATCATGTAGACCTCTCCTATATACACAGACTGCATCATGTAGACCTCTCCTATATACACAGACTGCATCATGTAGACCTCTCCTATATACACAGGCTGCATCTTGTAGACCTCTCCTATATACACAGACTGCATCATGTAGACCTCTCCTATATACACAGACTGCATCTTGTAGAACTCTCCTATATACACAGACTGCATCTTATAGACCTATATACACAGACTGCATCTTGTAGCCCTCTCCTATATACACAGACTGCATCATGTAGCCCTCTCCTATATACACAGACTGCATCTTGTAGACCTCCTATATACACACACTGCATCTTGTAGACTGCACCCCCTCAGTCTCACCATGTGTCCATCTCTGGGTTAACTTTGCCTCAAATGTTCTCAGTTCTCTGTTACCTCAACCGGTCAGGTTAGCTCTGTCTTCTGTTACAGGGAGGGACATGTTCACAACAACCGCATTTCCTCATTCCTGGCTTGGTTTCTACAGAACAGAGGCTGACAGACTGAGACATGAGCAGGAATGATGAGTACAGTTGAGGAGTGACTGCCTGGTTCTCAGAAAGAAGAGATTCATATAAAAGTTATAAACATTTAGACAATGCATCATTAACATTAGACTATTTTTGTAAAACATAAAATATTTGTACATGAAGCCAGTCTAAATTGTTATGGTGTGCGTTGGGGTACAACGAAATGCAGGAGAGGTAGCCAGTCAGAGCGTCAAAACCATGGTTTATTCTTGAACTCGGAAACAGACAAGATACTTACAGGGCAAGGACCAGACCAACTCTGGACACAAAACTGGAACCTAAATACACAGAACCAAACAAGACACAGGTGGACACGATAAGACTAACGAGAACTGAAACCACTCAACGAGACACAGGTGAAGACCATGACAGACAAAGGGAAACACTAGGGCAGGGCAAAACCGAAAACAAGGGGGCACGGCTGTGGCCGTGACATAAATAAAACTAGTGCCATCTTCCAAGTTGGAGGCCTTCTCCTTCTTTATCTCTCTGCCTCCCCCCTCTCTCTCTCTCTCTGTCTCTCTCTCTACCTCCCTCACAGTCTTGTCCTCTTCTTCCGCCCCTCCCTCCGTCTTTCTCCCCCTCTCCCCCTCTCTCTCTCTCTCTCTCTCTCTCTCTCTCTCTCGCTCTCTCTCTCTCTCTCTCTCTCTGCAGAACCTATTCCTCCATCTCCTCCCTCTCTTGTTCTGTGTACAGTTCCCTTATAGTTAGGTTCCACATCCTTCATTGTTCAGGCAGCAAGACACTCAATGATTATCAAAGATTATGCCCAATTCCCTTCAGATTAATATCACCAGTTCCATTGTTTATTTGCTCTGATTCTATCAAGGAACTTGAAGAGGATTAGATAGATCGGTAAAATGATTAACGAGCCATGCTGTTGTTGGTCATTTATAAATGTATTCTAAATACTGTAATTACACTGACATTGTTGTAATCCTGTAAACTCTATAAACATAGATAATCATACAGACACATGTCATACGTTACTGATCCATCAAGGTTTTCTAAGAGGAAGTGAGGTAGTGCTCAGTACAGCTGATGGTGCAGTATGATGGAGTGGAGCTTGTTGTAAGAGGAAGTGAGGTAGTGCTCAGTACAGCTGATGGTGCAGTATGATGGAGTGGAGCTTGTTGTAAGAGGAAGTGAGGTAGTGCTCAGTACTGCTGATGGTGCAGTATGATGGAGTGGAGCTTGTTGTCTTCTGTTGTCTTATGTCAGTATGAGGTAAATGACTGAGGTACTGAATACATTTTAACTGGGTTGTTTACATCATAGTGGTGTGTTCTTAATGAGGGTATCAAGCAGGGGTGATTCTAGGATCAGACCTTTAGGGGTGCTCAGCCCCCAATGAGAATGTGACATGAATACAGTGCCTTGCAAAAGTGCTAAACCCCCTTGCTAATATAAATCCCTAATTTCACTGGATAACAAGAAATACATTTATGTATTATTATGCAAAATATTGAATGAATGAAAAAACTAAGGATGTCCCTTTCTTCATGAACTACCAGAATCAAATGATAATAAACAATATTTTTTAAATGTTTTTATTATTATTTTTAGGGGTGCTGAGATGAAATTTAGGGGTGCTTGAGCACCCCTAAAAAGGGTCTAAAATCGCCACTGGTATCAAGTTAGTTTTCCTTCCTCTCTTGAGGTAAAAGTCTGACAGGGTTGGATTATATCTGTTATTTGTTTACAGGTCTACAGGTCTGGCTTTAAAATCCTTCTAATCTGACCCTGAGGAGAGAAGTTCTGACTTTGAGAGGGAGGAGGGGGCACTGCCTCTAAAATGAGTATCTCTAGAGAGAGAGAGGAAGGGGGCCCTGCCTCTAAAATGAGTCTCTCTGGGAAGAGAGAGGAGGGGTGCCCTGCCTCTAAAATGAGTCTCGTTGAATGTTGTTGAATATGGTGTTTTCTTGGATGATGTGGCTTTGAATTTCTCGTAATATGATTTGATTATTTTCCATAACCAAGTTTACAATGGCAGCATCCTGTACCCCGGTGAACATTTGGCCACTTCCTCCACCATGGTTGCATCTCTCAGTCCTTTAGAAAAACAAAAAAACTATAATATAGGGCTTGGACAATGCAGCCTAAATATATTTCTCCACAGTAGAGTAAATTGTACAGGAAACTTGTACAGTTAGTGTATGACATCAGCCATGGGGTGTACTTCATAGTGTGAAAGAAATGTTGGTTACATACCTGTGCTCCAGTCTAGATGGTTACATACCTGTTCTCCAGTCTAGATGGTCACATACCTGTACTCCAGTCTAGATGGTTACATACCTGTACTCCAGTCTAGATGGTTACATACCTGTACTCCAGTCTAGATGGTTACATACCTGTACTCCAGTCTAGATGGTTACATACCTGTACTCCAGTCTAGATGGTTACATACCTGTACTCCAGTCTAGATGGTTACATACCTGTACTCCAGTCTAGATGGTTACATACCTGTACTCCAGTCTAGATGGTCACATACCTGTACTCCAGTCTAGATGGTTACATACCTGTACTCCAGTCTAGATTGTTACATACCTGTACTCCAGTCTAGATGGTTACATACCTGTGCTCCAGTCTAGATGGTTACATACCTGTGCTCCAGTCTAGATGGTTACATACCTGTGCTCCAGTCTAGATGGTCACATACCTGTGCTCCAGTCTAGATGGTCACATACCTGTACTCCAGTCTAGATGGTCACATACCTGTACTCCAGTCTAGATGGTCACATACCTGTGCTCCAGTCTAGATGGTTACATACCTGTACTCCAGTCTAGATGGTCACATACCTGTGCTCCAGTCTAGATGGTTACATACCTGTGCTCCAGTCTAGATGGTTACATACCTGTACTCCAGTCTAGATGGTCACATACCTGTACTCCAGTCTAGATGGTTACATACCTGTACTCCAGTCTAGATGGTTACATACCTGTACTCCAGTCTAGATGGTTACATACCTGTACTCCAGTCTAGATGGTTACATACCTGTACTCCAGTCTAGATGGTCACATACCTGTACTCCAGTCTAGATGGTTACATACCTGTGCTCCAGTCTAGATGGTTACATACCTGTACTCCAGTCTAGATGGTTACATACCTGTACTCCAGTCTAGATGGTCACATACCTGTACTCCAGTCTAGATGGTTACATACCTGTGCTCCAGTCTAGATGGTCACATACCTGTGCTCCAGTCTAGATGGTCACATACCTGTACTCCAGTCTAGATGGTCACATACCTGTACTCCAGTCTAGATGGTCACATACCTGTACTCCAGTCTAGATGGTCACATACCTGTACTCCAGTCTAGATGTCCGGATGACAGAGGCAACAGTAAAACGGCCCCCTCTCATTCTCCCTCCCCCTCTCATTCTCCCTCCCCCTCTCATTCTCCCTCCCCCTCTCATTCTCCCTCCCCCTCTCATTCTCCCTCCCCCTCTCATTCTCCCTCCCCCTCTCATTCTCCCTCCCCCTCTCATTCTCCCTCCCCCTCTCATTCTCCCTCCCCCTCTCATTCTTGCTCCCCCTCTCATTCTCCCCCTCCCTCTTCCTGCAACGTCTTCCATTGTTGTTGTAAAAAAAAAAGTGCTCATCTGTGGTCTTTTCATAGTGTTTACTTCCTGAATGAAGTGGTAACAATTGACCATTGATTTAAAAAGTGCCATTTTGAATTGCAAAATGTGTGTAAAGCAGAAAATGTGTTTAGACTTTTGGAGACTTGAAAAGAGTTTTTGGGAGGGGGGTGTCTAACTCACTGTGTGTGATAAAGAGGGGTGTGTCAGTTTAAATAATTGTGCTGTGCATGTCATTTTAGTGTGTTAGCAGTTGGAAAAAAACTGGAAGTAACTGTTCTAGATCTAAAGCAAAGCTGCTTGAGAACACACTGAATCATCAGTTTAGGTGTCAGAGACAGAACAGAACACCATGATATTAATAATCATATTCTACTGAAATGTGAACATTAGCGCCATACATTACATATAGATTCATCTAATTGTAGCTTCTTAGCCATATGTTGTGGATTCATTAAAATCAACTATATACATTATATAATGAAATAGATCATTACATTTCTTATGTGTGGTGTTTCTCCTGCGTGTTTGTCTCTTTTCAGCTCCTGCTCTTAGGATCAAGTTTCAGCTCCTCCTGTTTCCTATTGGCTGATATAAGGAGGTGGGTGAGGCCTGAAATGAAAGAGGAGGGTTAGGTGAAAGTGAAAGTCAAAATATCTTTTACAGGATCCATTTTGTGACTAAAAGAATGTGTAAAACAGATTCTCAAACTGAAAAGAAGATTTTAAAGTAAGTCATTTTACAATATTCTTTCCCAGTATCAATGTACACATACAGTAAAAGAGAAGGGGAGGTTTCAGAGTTATGGCATCTTAGTACCACAGTTTTCTAACAGGAAATGAAACGGCCTTTCGCTCAGTCTAATGGCCAACATGCAACAAGTTATAACTAACTCACTATGGTCTAATAATATCAAGATCACTTTTATTGTTTCATATAATTAACCAGCCATGGTGTTGATGGTCGTTTAGAAACGAATTATAAATCTTCCAATTACATTTTTTTCTTCACATATACTAAAAACTAACGTACATCCACAGAGACATGTGACAGGTCCGTTAAGGTTTTTCTAAGAGGAAGTGAGTTAGTGCTCAGTACTTGTTGTCTTATCTTATGTCAGTATCAGACTGAGATACTGAAGTAGTTTTAACAAAGCTGTTTTTGTCACATTGGTGTGTTATCAATGTTTATCAATGAACAGTTTTTGTTTTGTATGTGTTTTAATTGAGTTGTTTACATCATAGAGGGGTGTTATGAATCAGGGTAAAAAGTAAGTTATCCTATCCTTCTTCTCTTGAGGTAGCAGTTTAATAAGGTTGGATTCTAACTTGTTTGTTTACAGGTCTGGCTTCAAAATACTTCTACTAATCAGACCCTGAAGAGGAACGTTCTGTATTTTAGAGAGTGGAGGGAGAGAAGAGGGTGGTATTGCCTCTAAAATGAGTCTCTCAGGGGAGAGAGAGGAGGGGGGCACTGCCTCTAAAATGAGTCACCCTGGGGAGAGAGAGGAGGGGGTCCCTGCCTCTAAAATGAGTCTCTCTGGTGAACATGACATGGACACCAAAGCTAAGAGGTAAGATGAGAATCCATACCTGTTCATGACTGTTCTCCATCTCAGAGCTCAGCAGTGATATTATGACATCATCATTAGTCAGAATAAATGAGAGACTGAAGGTCTGTCTCTGTTGTGTTGAAGCCCAATCCAGCAGAGACCAGCCTCACCTGTACCCAGCTGTGTGTCCATGAAGAGTGACAAGTCTATGAATCAACCTATCATATTCAGTGATGGAGGAGGACCTTCTAATGAGGAAGGGTATGTACTGACCTCTGCTGGTTAAACTAAAACAGGGTTAGAGCTGCTGACTGTAGATACTAAAGTATCCCTCATCACATCCCTACTAAAACACAGGGTTAGAGCTGCTGACTGTAGATACTAAAGTATCCCTCATCACATCCCTACTAAAACACAGGGTTAGAGCTGCTGACTGTAGATACTAAAGTATCCCTCATCACATCCCTACTAAAACACAGGGTTAGAGCTGCTGACTGTAGATACTAAAGTATCCCTCATCACATCCCTACTAAAACACAGGGTTAGAGATGCTGACTGTAGATACTAAAGTATCCCTCATCACATCCCTACTAAAACACAGGGTTAGAGCTGCTGACTGTAGATACTAAAGTATCCCTCATCACATCCCTACTAAAACACAGGGTTAGAGTTGCTGACTGTAGATACTAAAGTATCCCTCATCACATCCCTACTAAAACACAGGGTTGAGATGCTGACTGTAGATACTAAAGTATCCCTCATCACATCCCTACTAAAACACAGGGTTAGAGCTGCTGACTGTAGATACTAAAGTATCCCTCATCACATCCCTACTAAAACACAGGGTTAGAGCTGCTGACTGTAGATACTAAAGTATCCCTCATCACATCCCTACTAAAACACAGGGTTAGAGCTGCTGATTGTAGATACTAAAGTATCCCTCATCACATCCCTACTAAAACACAGGGTTAGAGATGCTGACTGTAGATACTAAAGTATCCCTCATCACATCCCTACTAAAACACAGGGTTAGAGCTGCTGACTGTAGATACTAAAGTATCCCTCATCACATCCCTTCTAAAACACAGGGTTAGAGTTGCTGACTGCCAGCCTGGCTGACATACAGACCATGTGGTAAAGGTTCACAGTGAGAGATACAGAGTAACAACAGGTCTGGAAACCTGCCTTTCTGACTCTCATTCAAGTTGAACAGCAACGTTAAAGCCTGGATCTGACCCTACTGATGAATGACTACAGCAACACATGTTGGACAGTATGATATATCTGTGGTGTCTACTTTAGTGATTTATGTTTGTAAGACACTTTGTTGTGCTTGTTGACAGGATGAGACAGCAGAGACCAGCCTCACCTGTACCCAGCTGTGTGTCCATGAAGAGTGACAGGTCTATGTATCTACCTATCATGTTCAGGGATGGAGGAGGACCTTCTAATGAGGAAGGGTATGTACTGACCTCTGCTGGTTAAACTAAAACAGGGTTAGAGCTGCTGACTGTAGATACTAAAGTATCCCTCATCACATCCCTACTAAAACACAGGGTTAGAGCTGCTGACTGTAGATACTAAAGTATCCCTCATCACATCCCTACTAAAACACAGGGTTAGATATGCTGACTGTACATACTAAAGTATCCCTCATCACATCCCTACTAAAACACAGGGTTAGAGATGCTGACTGTAGATACTAAAGTATCCCTCATCACATCGCTACTAAAACACAGGGTTAGAGATGCTGACTGTAGATACTAAAGTATCCCTCATCACATCCCTACTAAAACACAGGGTTAGAGCTGCTGACTGTAGATACTAAAGTATCCCTCATCACATCCCTACTAAAACACAGGGTTAAAGCTGCTGACTGTAGATACTAAAGTATCCCTCATCACATCCCTACTAAAACACAGGGTTAGAGCTGCTGACTGTAGATACTAAAGTATCCCTCATCACACCCTACTAAAACACAGGGTTAGAGCTGCTGACTGTAGATACTAAAGTATCCCTCATCACATCCCTACTAAAACACAGGGTTAAAGCTGCTGACTGTAGATACTAAAGTATCCCTCATCACATCCCTACTAAAACACAGGGTTAGAGCTGCTGACTGTAGATACTAAAGTATCCCTCATCACATCCCTACTAAAACACAGGGTTAAAGCTGCTGACTGTAGATACTAAAGTATCCCTCATCACATCCCTACTAAAACACAGGGTTAGAGATGCTGACTGTAGATACTAAAGTATCCCTCATCACATCCCTTCTAAAACACAGGGTTAGAGTTGCTGACTGCCAGCCTGGCTGACATACAGACCATGTGGTAAAGGTTCACAGTGAGAGATACAGAGTAACAACAGGTCTGGAAACCTGCCTTTCTGACTCTCATTCAAGTTGAACAGCAACATTAAAGCCTGGATCTGACCCTACTGATGAATGACTACAGCAACACATGTTGGACAATATGATATATCTGTGGTGTCTACTTTAGTGATTTATGTTTGTAAGACACTTTGTTGTGCTTGTTGACAGGATGAGACAGCAGAGACCAGCCTCACCTGTACCCAGCTGTGTGTCCATGAAGAGTGACAGGTCTATGTATCTACCTATCATGTTCAGTGATGGAGGAGGACCTTCTAATGAGGAAGGGTATGTACTGACCTCTGCTGGTTAAACTAAAACAGGGTTAGAGCTGCTGACTGTAGATACTAAAGTATCCCTCACACATCCCTACTAAAACACAGGGTTAGAGATGCTGACTGTAGATACTAAAGTATCCCTCATCACATCCCTACTAAAACACAGGGTTAGAGATGCTGACTGTAGATACTAAAGTATCCCTCATCACATCCCTACTAAAACACAGGGTTAGAGCTGCTGACTGTAGATACTAAAGTATCCCTCATCACATCCCTACTAAAACACAGGGTTAGAGATGCTGACTGTAGATACTAAAGTATCCCTCATCACATCCCTACTAAAACACAGGGTTAGAGCTGGTGATTGTAGATACTAATGTATCCCTCATCACATCCCTACTAAAACACAGGGTTAGAGATGCTGATTGTAGATACTAATGTATCCCATCACATCCCTACTAAAACACAGGGTTAGAGATGCTGACTGTAGATACTAAAGTATCCCTCATCACATCCCTACTAAAACACAGGGTTAGAGCTGCTGACTGTAGATACTAAAGTATCCCTCATCACATCCCTACTAAAACACAGGGTTAGAGATGCTGACTGTAGATACTAAAGTATCCCTCATCACATCCCTACTAAAACACAGGGTTAGAGATGCTGACTGTAGATACTAATGTATCCCTCATCACATCCCTACTAAAACACAGGGTTAGAGCTGCTGACTGCCAGCCTGGCTGACATACAGACCATGTGGTAAAGGTTCACAGTGAGAGATACAGAGTAACAACAGGTCTGGAAACCTGCCTGGCTGACTCTCATTCAAGTTGAACAGCAACATTAAAGCCTGGTTCTGACCCTACTGATGAATGACTACAGCAACACATGTTGGACAGTATGATATATCTGTGGTGTCTACTTTAGTGATTTATGTTTGTAAGACACTTTGTTGTGCTTGTTTACAGGATGAGACAGCAGAGACCAGCCTCACCTGTACCCAGCTGTGTGTCCATGAAGAGTGACAGGTCTATGTATCTACCTATCATGTTCAGTGATGGAGGAGGACCTTCTAATGAGGAAGGGTATGTACTGACCTCTGCTGGTTAAACTAAAACAGGGTTAGAGCTGCTGACTATAGATACTAAAGTATCCCTCATCACATCCCTACTAAAACACAGGGTTAGAGCTGCTGACTGTAGATACTAAAGTATCCCATCACATCCCTACTAAAACACAGGGTTAGAGATGCTGACTGTAGATACTAAAGTATCCCTCATCACATCCCTACTAAAACACAGGGTTAGAGATGCTGACTGTAGATACTAAAGTATCCCTCATCACATCCCTACTAAAACACAGGGTTAGAGCTGCTGACTGTAGATACTAAAGTATCCCTCATCACATCCCTACTAAAACACAGGGTTAGAGCTGCTGACTGTAGATACTAAAGTATCCCTCATCACATCCCTACTAAAACACAGGGTTAGAGATGCTGACTGCAGATACTAAAGTATCCCTCATCACATCCCTACTAAAACACAGGGTTAGAGATGCTGACTGTAGATACTAAAGTATCCCTCATCACATCCCTACTAAAACACAGGGTTAGAGCTGCTGACTGTAGATACTAAAGTATCCCTCATCACATCCCTACTAAAACACAGGGTTAGAGCTGCTGACTGTAGATACTAAAGTATCCCTCATCACATCCCTACTAAAACACAGGGTTAGAGCTGCTGACTGTAGATACTAAAGTATCCCTCATCACATCCCTACTAAAACACAGGGTTAGAGATGCTGACTGCAGATACTAAAGTATCCCTCATCACATCCCTACTAAAACACAGGGTTAGAGATGCTGACTGTAGATACTAAAGTATCCCTCATCACATCCCTACTAAAACACAGGGTTAGAGCTGCTGACTGTAGATACTAAAGTATCCCTCATCACATCCCTACTAAAACACAGGGTTAGAGCTGCTGACTGTAGATACTAAAGTATCCCTCATCACATCCCTACTAAAACACAGGGTTAGAGATGCTGACTGCAGATACTAAAGTATCCCTCATCACATCCCTACTAAAACACAGGGTTAGAGATGCTGACTGTAGATACTAAAGTATCCCTCATCACATCCCTACTAAAACACAGGGTTAGAGCTGCTGACTGTAGATACTAAAGTATCCCTCATCACATCCCTACTAAAACACAGGGTTAGAGCTGCTGACTGTAGATACTAAAGTATCCCTCATGACATCACATATATATAGAATATAATTGTAAATGGAGGCTGTGACTGCGTCCCTGTTGTTATGGTTACTTATTTCATTCACTTTGTACAGGCTCATATATTATGTAGCCAGCGCAGTAATTTAGAACGGTGAACAGACAGTTTTGCTGCAACTACGTAAGTAGGTGTCCGTATATCACCGGATAATGGACACCCCTGCAGCCAATCAGAATCAAGTATTCACCCAGACCATGGTATAATTAATATTATTTCATTAACGTGGTGTTGTTCTTCTCTGTATGTATCTATAGTTTAACCACTAGACCACCATCAGACACATCAACACCTTTGACCTCCTTGTTGTGTTTGATCAGTGAGAGACAGGACCACAACCTACCAGTCCACTGTGCTGCTTTAATGTTGAACTTTACCTGATATTAACACAGAGACACAACCACAACACAACCACAACAAACTACCCTGAAACTAATGCAATTATGCAAGCCATACCATACTACCGTTAGGTCATTCCATGTTGGTGCAGACAAATGATTCAAAGCTGCTCTCTCTAATTCAGTAGAGACTAGAGCGAGCTCCAGGATAAGTCTGTGAGTTACTTCTCCACCTTAAAAGACTTGACATTTATTGTAAACATGTAATTTTGTTACAATAGCTTTACATTCAAATACGAAAGATCAGTGTAGCTCTAGTGAACATTTGACTACAATAACCTACCTACACACACTCACACTCACACTCACACTCACACTCACACTCACACTCACACTCACACTCACACTCACACTCACACTCACACTCACACTCACACTCACACTCACACTCACACTCACACTCACACTCACACTCACACTCACACTCACACACACACACACACACACACACACACACACACACACACACACACACACACACACACACACACACACACACACACACACACACACACACACACACACAGCATGAGAGTCAGTGTCCAGCCCTGCAGGTACCAGGCCTGGTATGAGCACAGACCGGGCGGGGCTCAGCCCTCTTAGACTGGTTGAGACCAGAAGGTCTTCAACTCCTGGGTTGAGGAGTGCTGCAGTGTCTAAAGCAGGCTGCTAGCAAACATGCAGCCCTGTGTGAGGTGGACCCTGATGTCATTCTTCAGTGTCTGGTTGAAACACAACACACTTGTTTACCTGGGGGTGACAGTGCTCCTATCTTTGATGAATGTATTAAAGGAATAGTGCCTTGTAGTGGTATGGAAGATGGTTTACTTGGTAGTGATGGTATCACTCTTATACAGTGTGTCTGTGTGTATGCATGAGTGGATACAGTTAAGTTTACCACTCATGCCTATGTATGATAATACTCCTTAGTAGATTATCAGCCCTTATACATGTGGTTCATGTGGTTAAGTAATGTCATCTCTTGTCCTCAGAGATCAACAGGAGAAGTCTGAGTCAGACCAGAGTCACCATGAGGACTTGTCCTCCATATTCACAGTGAGTTTTGTGTTAATACAAAGTACAAACAAGACAGAATCATTTGTATCATATTGTTCTACTGTGTAGATAGTTCCTGGTTTGTCTAATATCTTCCCTCTCTGTTTCAGGTGCTTGAGGAGACTGTCATCAGGTTTGTGAAGAAAGAGATGAAGAGGATGAAGAGGATTCTGAGTTCAGATTTCCCAGAAGGCTTAGAGAGTCAGAGGGAGGACCAGGAAGTGTTGGACCCTGAATATCAGAAGCAGGAGAGCAGTGCCAGAGAGGGAGCTCTGAAGATCACACTGCACGTCCTGAGGAACATGAACCACAAGGAGCTGGCTGACACTCTGGAGAAAAGTAAGAGACTCCATATTTAGTCTGAGTTGACCGATTGATGGTATATGATGAAGGTTAGATATACAAAGAAAGTTATGAGACTCAGAGTAGCCCAATTTTGTGTAGATCTTCATATGACCTTGTACCATGTGTGAGTATACTAAGCTGTTTCATTATTGTGTACCTGATAAATGGTCATAGATTGGAAATTTGTTTTGAATTGAATGTCAAGGACACATTGTCAGTTCATAATCTGTGAATAATCAAAACTACATTTAACAAAAACACGCACTTAACGTGTTGTTTTTTGTTTAGATGAGCGTGCTCAGATTTGTCGACAGAAACTCAAATCTGAACTAAGGAAGAAGTTTGAAACTGTGTTCGAGGGCATAGCTAAACAAGGAAACCCAACTCTTCTCAATAAGATCTACACAGATCTCTACATCACAGAGGGTGAGAGTGGAGAGATCAATAAAGAACATGAGGTGAGACAGATTGAGACAGCATCCAGGAAATCAGCAAGAACAGAAACAGCCATCACATGCAACAACATCTTTAAACCCTCAGCTGGACGAGACACACATATCAGAATTGTTTTGACAAAAGGAGTTGCTGGCATCGGAAAAACTGTCTCAGTGCAGAAGTTCATCACGGATTGGGCTGAGGGACTAGCCAATCAGGAAATCCAGTTCATCTTTCCTCTTCCGTTTCGAGAGCTGAATTTGTTGGATGGAGAAGAGTTCAGTCTGAAGGAACTTGTCCATCACTTCTTTTCGGAAACCAGAGAATCAGGAATCTCCAACTACGACAAGTACAACGTTCTGTTTGTCTTTGACGGTCTGGATGAGTGTCGACTGCCCTTAGCCTTCAAAAAGAACAAGAGCTGGTGTGATGTCACAAAGTCCACCTCAGTGGATGTGCTGCTGACCAACCTGATCAGAGGAAAGCTTCTTCCCTCTGCTCTCATCTGGATCACCACTCGACCTGCAGCAGCCAATCAGATCCCTTCTGAGTGTGTTGACCTGGTGACAGAGGTACGAGGGTTCAATGACCCACAGAAGGATGAGTACATCATGAAGAGATGCAGTGATGAGATCCTGGCCAGGAGAATCATCTCCCATATCAAGACATCAAGGATCCTCTACATCATGTGCCACATACCAGTCTTCTCTTGGATTACTGTTACAGTCCTTGAACACATGCTGAGAACAGAGAAGAAAGAGAAGTTGCCCAAGACCCTGACTGAGATGTACACAACCTTCCTGGTGTTACAGACCAAACAAAAGAAGGTGAAGTATGCTGGGAAAACTGAGACCGATCCACACTGGGATGAAGACAGCATTCAGAGTATTCTGTCACTGGGAAAACTGGCCTTCCACCAGCTGGAGAAAGGCAACCTGCTTTTCTATGAGAAAGACCTGACAGAGTGTGGAATTGATGTCCGTGATGCCTCAGTGCACTCAGGAGTGTTCACACAGATCTTCAGACAGGATGGTAAAGTCTTCCAGGAGAAGGTGTTCTGCTTTGTCCATCTGAGCTTTCAGGAGTTTCTGGCTGCTGTGTTTGTGTTTCTCTCATTCATCAACAACAAGCAGAATCTGATGTCTGAGACTCCATCAGCTTCCAGTTCCAAAAAAGTGTTGGCTCTTTTCAGAGAGAAACCAGAAGTCCGATTCTACAAGAGTGCTGTGGACAAGGCCTTGCAGAGTAAGAATGGACAGCTGGACCTTTTCCTCCGCTTCCTCCTGGGCCTCTCAATGGAGTCCAACCAGACTGACTTACGAGGCCTACTGACTCAGAAAGGTAACAAGACAGAGCGACATGAGGAAACAGTCAAGTACATCAAGGAGAAGATGAGAGATGATTCCTCTCCAGAGAGAAGCATGAATCTGTTCCACTGTCTGAATGAACTGAATGACCATTCTCTGGTGGAGGAGATCCAACTCTACCTGAGCTCAGGAAGTCTCTCCAGTGAGAAGAAACTCTCATCTACACAGTGGTCAGCTCTGGTCTTTGTGTTGCTGACTTCAGAAGAGAAGATGGACGTGTTTGACCTGAAGAAATACTCCAGATCAGAGGAAGGTCTTCTGAGGCTGCTGCCAGTGGTCAAAGACTCCAAAACTGCTCTGTATGTATAAGGCTTTTATTTGTATTTCTTTGATAATATTACAACAGCACATATTGTGATAGTGTTTGATTATCGTATTTTCCTATAATACAAAACGTGACTGATGATGTCTCATGTTCTCCTTATGTTATCAGGCTGAATGACTGTAACCTCTCAGAACGGTGCTGTGAAGCGCTGGCCTCAGCTCTCCCCTCCTCAGATCTGACAGAGCTGGACTTGAGTAACAACAACCTGGGGGATTCAGGCATGAAGCTGCTCTCTGCTGGACTGGGGAATCCACTCTGCAAGCTGGAAACACTGAGGTCTGTATTCATGTTCAACATGACACAACCAGGGGACAGTGTTGTAATCAAGATCACCTAAACCGAGACCAAGATGTATCGAGACCGAGACAAGACCAAGACTTTGAGGGGTCGAGACCAGGTCAAGACTAAGACCAAGACTGGGCGATACCGAGTCACGTCCAAGACCAAGGCAGGGCGATACCGGGTCAAGACCAGACCATTCAAAACACACAAGCAGTAGGGTTTGACTCGGTAAAAAGTTAGATTTGATCTGTAACTGTGTATTACAACTAAACATTAGCACTCTCAAAGTAGTGCAGTGTGCTTATGGCCAGGCAATGCATTATATTTAATGCATTAGTTTTTTTCTTTTCTTAGAGGCGGATTAGTACTCTGCTTTCACATCTGTCTCTCACCCAAGTGAAGGAGCGCGGTACCGCAGTGTTTAACTTAGCTTCATTAAGTCGGGAGAGATATGCAGCTGACATGAGTTAACGTTCAGGTAACATAACTTTATATTCATCATTAGCTACATAGCTTTAGGTGGCCTGGCTCGTTATCACAAACAAAATCTGCCAAGCAACTTAAACAACATTTTAAATGCCGGTTTTATGTAGGCCTAGTCCCAGCCTCATCAGTGAGCGTCTCTTTGCATAATTACACAAGGTGTGTTTTCTTTTGGACGTTATTGTAAAGTATTTGTGGTTCAGGTCTGCATACCTGTTCAACATGACACAACCACAGTTATAATCACACCACGCACTGAATCACACACCACACACTGGTTGTGAGGTTGTGGTCTATTAAAGGTACAAGGGGGCCGGACAAAGAATATTCAGAGCAGGCTAGGTTTGTCATCCCCAAGGCAGAGTCATTCAGGTACAGGGCAGCAGGCAGACTGGAAGTCAGGGCAGGCAGGATGTAAGGACCAGGGGAACTAAGAGGCAGAAAAGACTAAAGGAGGTAGAGAAAAACATGCTGGTACTGTAGGTTTGACAAACAAGAACTGACCCCAAACAGAAATCACAGGTATAAATGAGGGTAGGAAGATGGGAGACACCTGGAGGGGGTGGAGACATGAGATGGGTGAAACAGATCAGGGTGGGACAGGAATCTCTTTAAGACATACTACTTCATTATATTATTGTAGATTGACATGGCATTGTGTTTTGTATCTGTCTGCTAGTGTACTGTTGTCCCTGTGCTTGACACCACTATCCCTGCATCAAGGGTTGTGTATCACAGAAGGGTAAAATTTAAGAGGCCACTGCAAATGTTACCCTTCTGTTCCTCCCTCAAAATGGTCCTTCTCCACTTTTTTAAAAAGGAAAGAAAAAGGTGCACTGCATGTACAATTTCTGACACTATAGTTTGGTACGATTCCATTTGAGATAAAAGTAAAGTCAGCCAACCTGAACAGACAGTCCTCTGACTGATCAAACTTTGGTGTTTGAGAGGAAAATGACAGACTGATATTATTTATTTCTACCTCCAGAGGGTAGTAATGTTTATAATTCTTCTTATAATCATATTAGAAATACCTCAGGATGACCACATGATGTCTCAGTATACGACAAGAGATAGAATATTCCACAGGTACAATCCAGCCCAGTGACATCAGCTTCTCAGACAGGTTAATATTTCACATTGGTTACTGACTACCATGTCATTGTGTTCAAATCAATGTTATTTGTATAGCCCTTTCTACAAGCAATGTCACAGAAGGCCCATAGAACTGCACCTAAACCAACCTAATCCCTCAAGGAAGACAAGGAAAAACTCAGGAAAACTCAGTTAAAACATTTAAGAAAGCCTGGGAGGAGCAATTCAGTGAGGGTTCCACTTCTCCAGAGGTGGTCGGTGACTAAGAGAGGTGCAGACCACAAGCAAAGCATAATCATGCATCAAGAGTAGAGATGGAAATAAAATTTGCAAATGGATGTTGAACACAGATAATCAGAGTTCCAACTCAGTGCCCCTGATGTAACCCTAAACACCTAGACAGTGCCAGCCTCCCTGATTGAAACATGAAGTCTGTTCCAGAGGAGAGAAGCTCTATATGAGAACACCTTGATAAGAGGCGGCCACAGATAAGATTCTAGGCGTGGGGCCAAAAACATCTTGACTTCTAGCTCAGGCCTCTGCCTGCCTCCAGGTGGCCTTCTCCCTCACTCCTCAGCCTCTGTCACCCAGATCTCACACTCAGGCTCAATATCTTCTATCGTTTAGTGGTAATAATACTAAGCTCAACTATAATAAGTCAACAGCTTAACATATGGTTCCCAGTAATATAAAATAATACTAAAAGGGGTGAACATTTTCAAAATTTCATTTTCAATCAGATAAATCCATAATCATACCCATCGTCATCGTTTCAACAGTATGGTGTCAATTTCCACGTCAGTCCCTATGGTTGGCGCCTCTTCCACTGCATGAAGGGTTTCGGATTAGGAGTAGCAAGAAGTGTGCTTGGTGTATAATACTACTCTCTAACTGGCTATTTTTACTTCAGAGGATGGTCCATTTACATTTATTCTTTCAGCAGACACTTTTATCCAAAGGGACTTCCAAGAGAGAGCTTTACAAAAAGTGCATAGGTCAATGATCATAAACAACGAAATAGCCCCAAACAGGCGGGTAGCAAAAACATGAAGCATACATTGTGAAAAAGCAAATAAGTGCCAAAGGGAAGAAACATAAGAGCATGTACACTTAATCAACATGATCCTCTAAAGTGCTAGAGTATATCTGGTGGAAAGCAAGCAACAATAATATAATTCACAGCGAGTACAAATAGTTAAATCAGTTACAACTAACCAACAGGAGTGACCAACAAGTCCCTCAATAATTGTCATTGTGTTCCTGGAGGAAATAAGCTAACATCTGATCCAACAAATCTTTAAGTGCTGGTGTACTCCCGGAACAAGTGCGTCTTTAGCCTTTTCTTGAAGGTGGGGAGACAGTCAGTGTCTCTGATGGAGGTGAGGAGGTGATTCCCCCATTGGGAGGCCAGACAGGAGAAGAGCTTGGGTTGGGAGCGGGTGCTCTTGAGAGGTGGGGCCACCAGACGGTTGTCAGAAGAAGACCGTAGGTGGCGGGTAGGGGTGTAAGGCTGGAGGAGAGACTGGATGTAGGCAGGCGCAGTCCCGTTCACCGCTCGGAAGGTCAGTACCAGGGTCTTGAATCTGATGCGGGCCGTGATGGGAAGCCAGTGGAGGGAGATGAGGAGCGGGGTGACATGGGAGCGTCTGGGTAGGTTGATGGTAGCATTCCATTGGAGATGCAGGGATAGTATACTGGCCCACGATTTCTGTCGGTATTGCACCTTGCGTATGCGTACATTTAAGGGCCAGGGAGATGTGCACAAAGTACGCACCAAACAAACGCAGGATACGTGCTGCAGCCATTCAGCATGTGTACACGTACATAGCGGAAAGTATATTTCGGCCTTAAGTGTCAGGTGCAACGCTGCTCTTTAGGAAGTTGAACACACTTGTATTGGTCATTTGCACAGATCACTAAAGATAATATTGGCCATTATATTCCTTGAGGTTGGTTTTGCTACATGTAACATAGCATTAAAGCAAAAAGAGAACAGAATGCAGACAATAATGTAACAACTTTAAACTACACTGCTCAAAATAATTAAAGGAACAGTTTTTTATCAGGGTATGGCATGAATTAACTTCTCTGATAATGATCTGGTCAGTTAAGTAGCAGAGGGGTACTTTCCGCTGCATTGGTGTTGATGTAATTAACAACAGGTACACTAGAGGGGCAACAATGAGCCGACCCCAAAACAGGACTGGTTTTGCATGTGGAGGCCATTTCAAGTTTTTCCCTCTTGATCTCTTTGAGTGGGAGCATGAGGCGATTTCTTAACCCTACAGAAGTTGCACATATTGTCCAACTCCGTGCCGTTGCAACGAGATTTGATGTGTCTCCCAGCACAATCTCCAGTACATGGAGGACATTCCAGGAGACAGGCAGTTATTCTAGGAGAGCTGGACAGGGCCGTAGAAGGTCCTCGACCCATCAGCAGGGCCGATATCTGCTGCTTTGATCTGCCTCTTCCACTGCATGAAGGGTTTCGGATTAGGAATAGCAAGAAGTGTGCTTGGTGTATAATACTACTCTGTAACTGGCTATTTTTACTTCAGAGGATGGTCCAGAATATGGTTATCTAATGACCTAACAGAATTAAATAAATACTGATAAGCATTCTGTTATTTTAAAATATATACATTTATTGGGTAGCTAAGTTTTTTTTGCATACATTTGGTTAATTTCACTTCCATTTAATTCCCCTTTCATTTTTCAGAAGAACTTGCTGTTATTTCACTATGATAATATTGTCCAATAGCATGTCGTGTTTGCATGTTCTGTCATGTGATCTCCATCTCTGGATCAGTTAGCCGTGTTTCTAAAAAGAACGACGTTAACTAATGGCGTCGGAACCAGCGATGTATATCTGCTCAGAAAATTCAAAGATAAGAAAAATGTAGCTAACATCTGAAAGTTTAAGTCAACAAAACATGACTTTCCAGTCCAGAACAAAAGTATTTCAGAGTTTTTGTACTGTAATTTTGAAGAAGTTTACCTCAGGATAACCACAGGATATTCGCGGTGTATAAACCAGGACATTTTGTAGCTAGCTAATAAAGAGCGACTGAGGTGGGATATTCTTCAATTGGAATCCAACTCAGTGGAACAAGTTCGCCAGGTAGGCTGATATTTCACCGTTTTATATGTAAAATGACATTTTAGTTGACTGAGGCAGGGTAGGGGGAACGGGAGGTAGTTACAAATATCTAGGAAGAGGCAGCAGGAGAGGGCTTTGCCGTTTAGTTGTTTATTAAGCATAAGACCTCATTGGCGTAATGCAGGAACGTTTGTATGCAGACTGCACGACTTTCAAACAGACGATATTGTTGTAAGATTTTAGCATTCAGTCGAACAACACCATTATATTATCCGTTTCCCAATATGGCTTTTATAGCATTCAATAAAGCGTGCTTGATGCTGCCAGTACACACTCTCCCTGTGCGTTGAACTTCAGAGTTTCCAATCTGTCAGACCAGCGCAGGTGACGACAATGTCCCTTGATTAGGGATAGCGGCCAGATTTTGTGGAATACAAAAACCTTTTTCAGTTTGAAGCTCAAGTTCCAATAAAAGGGCGAGTTCTCGCTTAATGTTTCTAGTTTTCCAATACGTCTATATCGTTGCCATTATACACAGGTAGTTTAGGAGTGATCTTATGCTGACACAATGTATCAGATTTTCCAGTCCTTATTTGCCGTTTAGTTGTTATTTATTATGCATAGTTGTAAAATGTAGATTGACATACCAGGTTTCCCAATGTCATTGGTGGTCTGTGCACTGTGGTCTGTTCTCTGGTCTGGTGAGAACTGTGTCCCTTCCCTCTACCTGTGCCCCTTCCTGTCACCTGTGTCCCTAAATATAGAACCCTGTGCCTCCAATGACTGCCACCCAGTGTCCAAAATATTCTGACAGTTCTATCTAACCAAAATAATATGACATGTCAATAAGAAACACAAATGGCTCCTACAGTTAGGAAAGTGGAAGATAGATGCTGTCTATTCTGCCGGAAAGCTAAAGGAGAACTACAGCTTAACTACAGTTTAAACAAGAACTCACACAGGGAGACTTATTAGTTGATTTGGTCACTACCTCCGTATACAGAGGAATGGCCATTTTTGTTTATTTTTGTGTACGTCTATTAATTGTAAAGTGGTATGTTCACATCAACCAAGAGGCCAGTCGTGATGTGTCGTTTGTGAACGATTCCTTCATTTTGAACGAATCTTTAGAATGACTGGGGAGTAACGAGTCGTCTCAGTGAGTGATTCGTTCATCTTCTCGTGGCAGCGCATAGGGACTGTTGCATTGGCTCAGTAGAGGAAACAGAAAGGATTCGTTCACCTCATTCACGTTCACGTGACTGCTAGGTTTAGCATAGAAGACGTGAATGGTTCGAGTGATAATTACAGGTTTTGTTATTTTTGCTTTACTTACAGTTCAGTGCAGTAATTGTTTGCTGTGATAATTAAATACCAGTGTGATAATAAGTGACCATTTCAAATCATGCAAACTGTCATGATGTATTGTATTTAATGGGGGAATTTTTGTGGAAATATTATCTGGCACACAAATGTGCAATTCCTTTCCCTATAGCCTACTCTAATTTATCTTGGCTGGTTTAGATGCACTAATATTTCTTCCTTTGGAATATGATAACTGTTTAAAATAGTGGAAATATTGAACAAGCAAACTTGCTTGTTCTTTATCCTCGATTCTCTATTATCATCCCAACATTCCCAATACAAAAACCATGTTGTACAAATATATAGAATTGTCTGTCACATGGCTCTTCTTTCATTGGCTCCCTTGCATAGATCCTGCACGCGTGCGTGCGTGTGTGCGTGCATATGTCTTAAAGTGGCCCTGCTTAGGCTAACTAAATGAAATGCTCAGATAAGATAAGGATCTTCCTGTTTACCTAAGCCTTTACCTTGCCTATAGTTCACCTGGGGGGTTGGCCTTTCTCTACACAAATGGAATGCTGAACACAGTATCATTCTTATACAGTATAAAGAGTTACATACTCAACTTTTCTGATATTGGATTACATGGGTCACTCTGTCTAATGAGGGGAGGTGCAGCTATGACAGTACCTGCCAAATGAACCCCTCTGTGCTGACTCACTCTGGAGGCCCAGATGGATTCTGTCACAATATTGATCCTCTTTCTACAGGCTGTCAGGCTGTCTGGTCACAGAGGAAGGCTGTGCTTCTCTGGCCTCAGCTCTGAGGTCCAACCCCTTCCACATGAGGGAACTGGACCTGAGCTACAATCATACAGGAGAAAAGGGATTGAAGCTGCTCTCTGCTAGACTGGAGGATCCACACTGCAGACTGGAGAAACTGAAGTAAGGAGATGTTTGTTTTTTATATATACCTCTTAATGTAATGTCGCTTAACACTGAATATATCTAATTACGTTAATAGGCCTTGCATTTCTTGATGTTACAATTAAAACTGCATGTTTAATCTACAATATGGTTGTAGCCACAATCATAATTGTATTTCCAGAAAGCGGGTTTAGTGAAAACTGAGTTTTTAAACCCTGAGATGAGGGAAACTCTGGGTTTTTAGCTCCAGAAAGAGAGGTCACTAAAACCAGACGTTGTAAAATGCAGCTCAGCTCAAACCTAGGTCTTAGTGTCGGTTTGAAGTGAATGTAGCTAGGGACTTCAACAAGAAAAGAAAATGGAATCAATTTGAGCGCAAAATAGTTTTTGAGCTTCATATAATATAAACATTATGTTGGACTCATATTGTTATATTTGCCGAATGTTTTTAACTACAAATATTATTATATTTACTCAGTTTTGGAAACCTTTGTGCAGAGAATGCTGATACTAAGGCCCAATCCCAATGTCCCCCCTAAACCCTAAGCCCTGAACCCTCACACACTTACTTGACGTCACCTAGTAAGTAATTGAGTGCAAGAGGCTACAAGAGCTCAAAATGCTATAAATTGGAATGGTTCAGGACTTTGCGGCATTATAGGTAAAATAGTAATGTTGTTGGATCAAATCTGATGAAAGCATATTTGGAATTTATCATCAAAGGACAACCTACACACTAGGGCTGCACGATTATGGCCAAAATGATAAGCACAATTATTTTGATCAACATTGAGATCACGATTAATTATCATGATTATTTGTTGATTTTAACCAAAACAACTTTTTTTGTCACGTAGGCTAATTATACCATGCAGTTCGTCAGTGATGAAGTAAGCAAACAGCGCTTGATAGGCCATGACTGACGTCAACGCTGCAAACCAGGAAGCAGGAATGTCCGACTTTACACAGCCGTTTATAACTCTCCCCGACTGCAAGCAGCAACTCTCGCTGGTCGTTTCATGCAGCCGATGTCGAACGCACCTATGGTTTACGGAGCGCTAAATTGGCTTTGCCAAAAGAATGCCGCATTTTAAATATCGCTCCATCACGCGAATTTGATCGTGGGAAGCCAAAATCGTGATTAAAATTGTATTAATTGTGCAGCCCTACTACACCCAGTTCTGGCTATATTAACCGTCAGTGAGCTTTGTGTTTAAACTTCCTGATGTTAACTGTTATTTCTAACTTCTATTTCTGTTTACGTCAGGGTTGGTTGCTCCTTCCATGCTTGTTTGTTTACTGTTCTTTGTCTTTCTTGTCTTATGAGGAGGGTTAGCCAGGATCTTTTTCTCTCTTCCAGGCTTCCCCCGGTAACCCTCGTGTTTCACGTCACTACGCTGTGAATTGTGGGCAAGTCTGAAAAAATGCAGACTTACGGGTGCATAAAATGTGTTCGAAAGAGCCCTCACGAACTTGACAATTTGACAGTGGGACAGCCCTAAGCCCTCACAGACTTAGTGAGAATGTGCCTCAAAGTCTGTGAGTCTGTGAGGGTGGACATTGGGATTGGGCCTAACCGTTCGTAAACTCCAGATTGATTGTCCTGTTGTCTCCGAGGGAAAAAGCTGTTTGACCCGTGCATTGAATCAGAGCGTGCACGGAGAGAGGGGCTTATTCACAGACGTGTCTGTTGTAGTGAGAGAGAGAGAACACGAGCGGGGCAAGAAGGGGCTGAGCGAATCAGTATGCTGCGTGCAGCTCTACTATTAAATATTTTTTTGTGATGTTAAACAGTAAAAGCAAAAACACCGTTTTATACATTTGTGGTGGTAAATCTCTAATTGTGGCGGGCCGTTACAAATAAATTAATGTATGGGAAACACTGAAAACTCTGGGTGTGTTGCCACGGTAACTGACTGTGAACCTCACCTGCTTGCTGGCAGCTTTTCTGTAACAAACCATGAGTTTCTCCCTCTCCCCTCCCTCATGCTGAGCCTGAAGCTACTGTCAGACATGGGGGGTCCTTTCCTCATCAACCTGATTGTTGTTGAAGCCATATAACACATACGGATGACATGAAATTCTACAGTTTTCCATGCAGAGCTAACCTGGCATTTCCTGAACATCTCACTGTTAATCTGTGCTGTGGAGGTTGATGGACCCTCCTTCTCGTAATCTTGTCATTAAAAAGGAGAAGAATGTGCCAGTTGTTTTGCGCACATAGGATTGTTCCATTTCTTCTTCACTTGTAGTAAGACGTTAGCCTGGTCCTAACCAAACTCTCGTACATTTCATTTGTACAGAGAGTCTGTGCTCGCTCCCTTGACAAGCGTTAACTTCCTTGAAGGCGAGTACTCTGTTGAAGTTTAAAACTATTGGATCTGCCCAGAGCCACTCTGGATCTGCCATAACCAATCGCTAGCGTTCGCCTTAGCCAACTCCTTCACCACTAACGGAGCGAGCTGGAAAATCAAACGAACCCCGTGGGGATCAAAGATTGTTCTTGCTCCGGCTTTAACTTCTGGATATTCGGCAGCGTTGCCACAACAGACCGAATGGCTTCGCTCGCATCTTTCTCCGTCGCCATTACTGAACTACAACTCAAACTAGCGCACGACATCAACGTCATCGTTCTCAGCCACTCCCTCTGTTCGCTGATTGGACGGTAAAAAGTTGACTTGAGACATCAACTAATATACGGAAAGCCCAGACGGAGTACAGAAGCAAAATGAAAATTGAGCGGAAGTACGTAGGAGGGCAGAGCCAGGCTAGTAAGACGTGGTTAAATGTGAAATTAATATACTGCTTTGAAATGTACTGAATGAACAATTGCCTCTTTTGCTGTTGAAGTTGTTTTTCTGCTTTCTGAAAATGTCTTCATACTCGCCTGCACGCATGAGAATTTCTAATTCTCTGGATGAGAGTGTCTGCTAAATGACTAAATGTAATTCCAGTGAATTAGAAATGAACTAACTCAGATCAGCTGTTCTGGAAGCGATAACTCTGAGCTTCCCATCTCAGGGTTCATCAAGTCAGAGTTCAGGGTTAGGCTCAGAGTTTGTAAAACCTGCTTTCTGGAATACACCTCTGATGATAAGAGAGAAACAACATGTTTACTTAGAAAGTCAGTTGCTAAGTCACTTATCAACAGGTGAAGTGTATTTTCATCATTCCTCTGCTTATCCCTGCAGTGTGGATCATGGTGGAGAGTGCTGGATCAAACCTGGCCTTTTGAAGGCCTGGAGATGTGAGTATTGACTGCTACTTGGTTCTAGTACACAAGGTCATACAAGGGACAATACCATTAGTGACTTGGACACTGTCAAAAATGGACACACACACACTGTAAACACACACTTTTAGAAGCAGTAATTACACACAATTACCCACATCAATACTGTGTGTACGTCTGTGTGTGCTATGTCCCCTTCCTTCTCCCCTCCTCCCTCTCCTCCCCTCTTCCTCTCCTCCCCTCTTCCCCTCCTCTGCTCTCCTCCCCTCTTCCCCTCCTCCCTCTTCCTCTCCTCCCCTCTTCCCCTCCTCTGCTCTCCTCCCCTCTTCCTCTCCTCCCCTCTTCCCCTCCTCTGCTCTCCTCCCCTCTTCCTCTCCTCCCCTCTTCCCCTCCTCTGCTCTCCTCCCCTCTTCCCCTCCTCCCTCTTCCTCTCCTCCCCTCTTCCCCTCCTCTGCTCTCCTCCCCTCTTCCCCTTCTCCCTCTCCTCTCCTCTTCCCCTCCTCCCCTCTTCCTCTCCTCCCCTCTTCCCTTCTTCCCCTCCTCCCTCTCCTCCCCTCTTCCCCTCCTCCCTCTTCTCTCCTCTTCCTCTCCTCTCCTCTTCCCCTCTTCCTCTCCTCCCCTCTTCCCTTCTCCCCCTCCTCCCTCTCCTCCCCTCTTCCCCTCCTCCCTCTTCCCCTCTTCCTCTCCTCCCCTCTTCCCCTCCTCCCTCTTCTCTCCTCTTCCTCTCCTCCCCTTCTCCCTCTCCTCCCCTTCTCCCTCTCCTCCCCTTCTCCCTCTCCTCTCCTCTTCCCCTCCTCCCTCTTCCTCTCCTCCCCTCTTCCCCTCCTCCCCTCTTCCCTTCTTCCCCTCCTCCCTCTCCTCCCCTCTTCCCCTCCTCCCTCTTCTCTCCTCTTCCCCTCCTCCCTCTTCCCTTCTTCCTCTCCTCCCCTCTTCCCCTCCTCCCTCTTCTCTCCTCTTCCTCTCCTCCCCTCCTCCCCTTCTCCCTCTCCTCTCCTCTCCTCTTCCCCTCCTCCCTCTTCCTCTCCTCCCCTCTTCCCCTCCTCCCCTCTTCCCTTCTTCCCCTCCTCCCTCTCCTCTCCTCTTCCCCTCCTCCCTCTACTCTCCTCCCCTCTTCCCCTCCTCTGCTCTCCTCTTCCCCTCCTCCCCTCTTCCCTCTACTCTCCTCCCCTCTTCCCTTCTTCCCTCTCCTTCCTTCTTCCTCTCCTTCCCTCTGCTCTCCTTCCCTCTGCTCTTCTCCCCTCTTCCCCTCTTCCCTCTGCTCTCCTCCCCTCTTCCCTTCTTCCCTCTCCTTCCTTCTTCCTCTCCTTCCCTCTGCTCTCCTTCCCTCTGCTCTCCTCCCCTCTTCCCCTCTTCCCTCTGCTCTCCCCTTCCCTTCTTCCCTCTCCTCCCTCTTCCTCTCCTCCCTCTTCCCCTCCTCCCCTCTTCCCTTCTTCCCCTCCTCCCTCTCTCTCCTCTTCCCCTCCTCCCTCTCTCTCCTCTTCCCCTCCTCCCTCCCCTCCCCTGTTCCCCTCCCCTCCCTCTGCTCTCTTCTTCCCCTCCTCCCTCTTCCTCTCCTCCCTCTTCCCCTCCTCCCCTCTTCCCTTCTTCCCCTCCTCCCTCTCTCTCCTCTTCCCCTCCCCTGTTCCCCTCCCCTCCCTCTGCTCTCCTCTTCCCCTCCTCTCTCTCCTCCCCTCTTCCCCATCTCCCTCTCCCCTCCTCCCCTCTTCCCCTCCTCCCCTCTTCCCTTCTTTCCCTCCCTCTCTTCCCCTCCTCCCTCTGCTCTCCTCCCTCTCTTCCCCTCCTCTCCTCTTCCCTTCCTCCCTCTTTCTCCCCTCCCTCTTCCTCTCCTCCCCTCTTCCCCTCTCCTCTTCCTCTCCTCTTCTCCTCTTCCTCTCCTCCCTTCTTCCCCTCCTCCCTCTCCTCCCCTCTTCCCCTCCTCCCTCTCCTCCCCTCTTCCCCTCCTCCCTCTTCCTCTCCTCCCCTCTTCCCCTCCTCCCTCTTCCTCTCATCCCCTCTTCCCCTTCTCCCTCTCCCCTCATCCCCTCCTCTCCTCTTTCCCTCTTCCCCTCTTCCCTCTTCCCCTCCTCTGATCTCCTCTTCCTCTCCTCCCCTCTTCCCTTCTTCCCCTCCTCCCCTCTTCCCCTCCTCCCTCTCCTCCCCTCCTCCCCTTCTCCCTCTCCTCCCCTCTTCCCTCTTCTCTCCTCTTCCCCTCCTCCCTCTGCTCTCCTCCCCTCTTCCCCTCTTCCCTCTCTTCCCCTCTTCCCCTCTTCCTCTTCTCCCCTCTTCCCTTCTTCCCCTCCTCTCCTCTTCCCCTCCTCCCCTCTTCCTCTCCCCTCTTCCCTTCTTCCCCTCCTCCCTCTCCTCCCCTCTTCCCCTCCTCTTCCCCTCTTCCTCTCTTCCCCTCTTCCCTTCTTCCCCTCCTCCCTCTCCTCCCCTCTTCCCCTCCTCTCCTCCCCTCTTCCCTTCTTCTCCTCTTCCCCTCCTCCCTCTTCTCTCCTCTTCCCCTCCTCCCTCTTCTCTCCTCTTCCCCTCTTCCTCTTCTCCCCTCTTCCCTTCTTCCCCTCCTCTCCTCTTCCCCTCCTCCCCTCTTCCTCTCCCCTCTTCCCTTCTTCCCCTCCTCCCCTCTTCCCCTCCTCTTCCCCTCTTCCTCTCTTCCCCTCTTCCCTTCTTCCCCTCCTCCCTCTTCTCTCGTCTTCCTCTCCTCCCCTTCTTCCTAGAAAGATGGAGCAATGGGGGCATATCAGGGGTAAGGAGATGACGGATGATGGAAAGAGGGATTTGGAGGGAGAGAGGTAGCATGTGAGGGAGGGAGAACAGAATGAGAGAATGAAAGGAAGAGAGGGAGAGTGGAAGAGAGAGAGAGAGGGAGGGACAGAGAGCAGGGTAGAGAGGATGGAACAGAAATAGAGATAGAGTGAGGATGGGGAGAGAGAGCGAAAGAGAGAGTGAAGATGGGTAGAGAGAGAGAGAGAGACGGAGAGAGAGAATGAAAGGGGGAGGGCAGGAAGAGGGAGACATTCTAATGTGAATGATGATGATCAGTAATATATTGTGTCTTGGTCTCCCCCATCAGATGCCTGTGAGCTCACACTGGACCCAAACACAGCATGCAGAAAACTCTCTCTGTCTGAGGAGAACAGAAAGGTGACAAGGAGAGAAGAGGAGCAGCCGTATCCTGATCACCCAGAGAGATTTGAGGACGATCCACAGGTGCTGTGTAGAGAGGGTCTGTCTGGGCGCTGTTACTGGGAGGCAGAGTGGAGTGGAAGATGGGTTCATATAGCAGTGACATATAAAGGAATCAGAAGGAGAGGAGGGGGTGAGGACTGTAGGCTTGGATGGAATAACAAGTCCTGGAGTCTGTACTGTGATGATAACAGTTACTATGCCTGTCACAATTATAAGAGAACTGTCATACCTGCCCCCCCCTCCAGCTCCCACAGAGTAGGAGTGTATCTGGACTGGCCGGCCGGCACTCTGTCCTTCTACACAGTCTCCTCTGACACACTGACCCACCTGCACACATTCCACAGCACATTCACTGAGCCCCTCTATCCTGGGTTCATGGTTTGTGTTTATGACTCCTCAGTGTCCCTGTGTCAGGTAGAATAGCCCACACACACTCTCACACACTGTGCTCACATAGATGTCATTGAAGATTGAACTGTATACAGTTGTGATTGATATCCCAGAGTGTTTGTAAATATTGCTGTGTGTAGAATGTTTGTTTTGTTTTAACCTTTAGATGTAAATATTACTGATATTAAATATGATTAATATCTCTAAATATTACCGACGCTTCCACCAGAGTGAGTTATTTTTCCAAAACGGAAGCTAGCTAGCTTTAGTTAGCTTCCGTTACCTAGCAACCTAGCATAATACTCGTAGCAATGCTACTACCTGCTAGCGTTACTTGTTAGCCTCCTAACTGTACATTTTGAAGCCATACTACAGCGTTTGTCATGTCGTTTTTGTCTATCGGAAAATAGTGGGTTGGAATGTTCAGAATCACACGTGCGACGTTACTCTGTGGGGCTTTCGAACTATCGCACACGTGTGATGCTACTCCTTAACGGGTTCATTGTTGACAAACAACAATCCAAGTTTATGTACCCTTAGTATAGATAGTCCACATATTTACATTTTAGGTATATGTTTATTGTATGCACCTTCCTGCCAAAGCAAATTCCTTGTCTGTGCAAACTCTCATGGCGAATAAATCCCATTCTGATTCTGATTCTGATCCTGTCTTTGATCTCAGTTCCACTGAATGTGATGAACTAAATAGTGTCTTAGTGACTAAATAAGGAGAAATAAAGATGTTTTATACAGGATGATAGAAGACATGCTGTGTGTTTGTTGGTGACCCAGTGGCCCTATAGACACACACACACACATGTACACACACACATGTACACACACACACACACACACACACGTACACACACACACATGTACACACACACACACACACTGGAAACACTACATTTAGGACCAGTAATATGACAGTATTACCCACTTGAATATACACTGTGTGTGATTCCCTCCCTCCCTACTCTCTCCTTCCACCCTCCCTCCCTACTCTCTCTCTCCCTACTCTCTCCCCCCACCCTCCCTCCCCACACTCCCTCCCTACTCTCTCCCCCCACCCTCCCTCCCTACTCTCTCTCCCCCCACCCTCCCTCCCTACTCTCTCCCCTCACCCTCCCTCCCTAACCTCCCTCCCTACTCTCTCCCCCCTCCCTCCCTACTCTCTCCCCCTACCCTCCCTCCCTACTCTCTCTCTCCCTACTCTCTCCCCCCACCCTCCCTCTCTACTCTCTCCCCCCACCCTCCCTCCCTACTCTCTCCCCCACCCTCCCTCCCTACTTTCTTCCCCACCCTCCCACTCTCCCCACCCTCCCTCCCCACACTCCCTCCCTACTCTCTCCCTCCACCCTCCCTCCCCACTCTCTCTCTCCCTACTCTCTCCCCCCACCTTCCCTCTCTACTCTCTCCCCCCACCCTCCCTCCCTACTCTCTGCCCCCCACCCTCCCTCCCTACTCTCTCTCTCCGTACTCTCTCCCCCCACCCTCCCTCCCTACTCTCTCTCCCCCACCCTCCCTCCCTACTCTCTCCCCCCACCCTCCCTCCCTACTCTCTCCCCCCCACCCTCCCTTCCTACTCTCTCCCCCACCCTGCCTCCCTACTCTCTCCCCCCACCCTCCCTACCCTCCCTACCCTCCCTCCCTACTCTCCCTCCGTACTCTCCCCCCACCCTCCCTCCCTACTCTCTCCCCCACCCTCCCTCCCCACACTCCCTCCCTACTCTCTCCCCCCACCCTCCCTCCCTACTCTCTCCCCCCCACACTCCCTCCCTACTCTCCCTCCCTACTCTCTCCCCTCACCTCCCTCCCTACTCTCCCACACTCCCTCCCTACTCTCTCCCCCCACTCCTCATCTCCCTCCACTGGCTTCCCATCACGGCCCGTATCAGATTCAAGACTCTGGTACTGACCTTCCGAGCGGTGAACGGGACTGCTCCCGACTACATCAAGTCTCTCCTCCAGCCTTACACCCCCCCCCCCCCCCCCCCCCCCCCAACCGTCTGGTGGTCCCACCGCTAAAGACCCAACCCAAGCTCTTCTCCTGTCTGGCCCCCCAATGGTGGAATCACCTCCCCACCTCCATCAGAGACACTGACTGTCTCTCCACCTTCAAGAAAAGGCTCAAGACGCACTTGTTCCGGGAGTACAACGGTACTTAGGGATGATTTGCTGGACCTGATTTTAGTTTCCTCCAGGATCACAATGACTCTTACTTAGAGACTTGTTGCTCTTGTTGGTTAACTGTAACTGATTTAAAATGATCGTACTCGCTGTGAAATATATTTTTACTGTTGCTTGTTTTTTCTACAGGTACACTCTTGCACTTTTTTGAGGTTCATGTTGTTTAATTGTAACTTACTCAACGACAAGCTCTTATGGTTCTTCCTTCTGGCACTTATTTAGGTTTTTCACAATGTGTGCTTCTTGTTTGGCTCCCCGCAATGTTTGGGGCGTCTCAGTGTTATGATCAGTGACCTGTGCTCTTTTGTAAAGCTCTCTCTTGGAAGTCGCTTTGGAGAAAAGCGTCTGCTAAATGAATAAATGTAAATGTACTCTCTCACCCTCCCTCCCTACTCTCTCTCCCCTCACCCTCCCTCCCTACTCTCTCCCCCCACCCTCCCTCTCTACTCTCTCCCCCCCACCCTCCCTCCCTACTCTCTCTCCCCCCACCCTCCCTCCCTACTCTCTCCCCCCTCACCCTCCCTCCCTACTCTCTCCCCCCCACCCTCCCTCCCTACTCTCTCTCTCCCCTCACCCTCCCTCCCTACTCTCTCCCCCCACCCACCCTCCCCCCACCCTCCCTCCCTACTCTCTCCCCCCACCCTCCCTCCCTACTCTCTCCCCCCCACCCTCCCTCCCTACTCTCTCCCCCCACCCTCCCTCCCTACCCTCCCTCCCTACTCTCCCCCCCCCACCCTCCCTCCCTACTTTCTCTCTCCCCCACCCTCCCTCCCCACCCTCCCTCCCTACTCTCCCTCCCTCCCTACTCTCCCTCCCTACTCTCTCCCCCCACCCTCTCTCCCTCCCTAATCTCTCCCCCCACCCTCCCTCCCCACCCTCCCTCCCTACTCTCTCCCCCCACCCTCCCTCGCTACTCTCTCCCCCCACCCTCCCTCCCTACTCTCTCCCCCCACCCTCCCTCCCCACCCTCCCTCCCTACTCTCTCCCCCCACCCTCCCTCGCTACTCTCTCCCCCTACCCTCCCTCCCTACTCTCTGATATGAAAGGACCCTGGACTTAGTGGTGGACGCCTCAGACACACATCCCATCTACCTGCACCTGGGCTCCATCTACCTGGAGGAGGCCAGGGGGAGATGGGCGGGGTCACACACACTCATGAACCAGGGAGATGGTTTAGTAACTTAACTAGGAGGTCGTTTGGGGACAATCATTGTTTTGCTGAAACCCATCTGTTTGTATCTGTCCATTTGTAGCATGAGAAGGCTCAGAGGACATATTTAGGTGCCTGCATGAGTACCTGTCTTGTCTCCCCTCCCTGAGAGCCCTGCATATCCCAGACCTGCTCAACAAAGGAGCAGACCTGATGTCACGGGGACGAACCACCGTTGGGGGTGGATGGACGAGGCCTCTCCCTCAGTGGAAGGATGCTCTCCCAAGCCGGAGGCACGGTGAAGAGCCCACCTGGGATCGGAGACCTGCCCTGGACCCCTACTCTCCTGCCTGCTTGATCCCTCTCCAGACCCACCCTGCCCCTACTCCTCTTCAGACACTGCTACCATGTCTGTAAACAGATTACATGCGTCTAACATTAGTCAGGATTGACCCCTGGTTATAGCTACTCAGATACAGACATCTAACATTAGCCTGTATTTTATCAGTTGGTCAGGTGAAACACACCAAAGCCTGCCCACAATGTGTCCTTGACAATAAAGGCCTTGTTTACTGTGAACATGTTGTGACTACATTTACATTTAGTCATTTAGCAGACGCTCTTATCCAGAGCGACTTACAGTAAGTACAGGGACATTCCCCCCGAGGCAAGTAGGGTGAAGTGCCTTGCCCAAGGACACAACGTCATTTGGCACGGCCGGGAATCAAACTGGCAACCTTCAGATTACTAGCCCGCTTCCCTCACCGCTCAGCCACCTGACTAGTCTTAGTGGTGATGTATTGAGACATCACCCTGGTCTCTGCTCCAAACCCAGTCAGCATCATTAAAGGCCACATCAAGTTTCCCTTCCTGAAATGCTGTCCCTGTCAGCACATTCATGATTATTGACCTAGGCACTTTCTGTAAAGCTCTTTCTTGTAAGTCGCTTTGGATAAAAGTGTCTGCCAAATGAATACATGTAAATGTAATTTAGGTGAGAACTGCAAGAAGTGTTAAGACTACAACAGGAAGTCACAACATTCTCAGAGATGGTTTATCTGATCCTTTATGTTTTGTTCACTATGAGTTAAGCACACCTCACCTGCTCATAACATTGTGTCACTTCTGCGTATCTGTTGTGAATCTGCAGGTGATCGTTTCATTGTGTTCCCTAATTATGTATAATCAGGTCATGAGTTGCTGTCGATTCTGCCAGCCTCTGGTATTACTGTAATGTAGTGCCTCAGCAACACTACAGGAACACAGTGTTAGATCTCCCTCATACACAAACACATACAGTAAACACACTTCAGCCTCTGGTATTACTGTAATGTAGGGCCTCAGCAACACTACAGGAACACAGTGTGAGATCTCCCTCATACACAAACACATACAGTAAACACACTTCAGCCTCTGGTATTACTGTAATGTAGTGCCTCAGCAACACTACAGGAACACAGTGTTAGATCTCCCTCATACACAAACACAGACAGTAAACACACTTCACCCTGACATGATGCATCTGGTGTCTGAGCAGCATGTTCTGTGCAGGAGTCAGGACACACAGGCTTCAGTTATTCAGCAGGGATCTGTATCCTCCTGACACCCAGGAGAAAGCTCTTTAGAGGTTTACATTTTACATGACATGCGTGTTTGGGTTTGGTTCATGAACATATTTGAAGGAAAAATAATTTCACAAATGTTTTATCTGTTATAGTTATGCATCTATAACTTATTTACCTGACTGCTATTCTTAAAGTGTGTCCATTTGTGACATCATTGGAAAGCCTAAGATGTCCTCTCAAATGGAGAAAGTATAAGTGTCAAATAAATACAATGGGCAGTATGGTTGCAAAGTCACTAGTCCACAAGCAATGTCAATGAAAGAGTAGACCAAAGACAAACTATTTCCAGACAGCACCATTGTGTCAACCTTTCTAACTGGATGAATCCCTCAGTGTTTAACCCTGGTCTCAACTTGTGTTCTTTCTGTTGGTTTCCCTCTTCCTCTTCATGTTACTGCTGTGTTCCAGTTGGTTTCCCTCTTCCTCTTATTCTGCGCGTCAGTTTCAGTAACACAGCTCAATGAGAGAAGCGTTTCTCAACAGGAAATGTCCACTCCCAACCTGCACTCATAAATAGAAGACGCAATACAGTAAGTGTAATGGACGTTATTTTATTGGCAGAGATTTTATGAAATGATTTAGAGAACTCCATGCACCTCAATCAATTGACTTGGTGAACAACACTGTTGGGTGCTAGTTGTTTACTGTGCTGATTCACTATGATGGGCAGTCACCTGAACAGCACTGTTGGGTGCTAGTTGTTTACTGTGCTGATTCACTATGATGGGCAGTCACCTGAACAGCACTGTTGGGTGCTAGTTGTTTACTGTGCTGATTCACTATGATGGGCAGTCACCTGAACAGCACTGTTGGGTGCTAGTTGTTTACTGTGCTGATTCACTATGATGGGCAGTCACCTGAACAGCACTGTTGGGTGCTAGTTGTTTACTGTGCTGATTCACTATGATGGGCAGTCACCTGAACAGCACTGTTGGGTGCTAGTTGTTTACTGTGCTGATTCACTATGATGGGCAGTCACCTGAACAGCACTGTTGGGTGCTAGTTGTTTACTGTGCTGATTCACTATGATGGGCAGTCACCTGAACAGCACTGTTGGGTGCTAGTTGTTTACTGTGCTGATTCACTATGATGGGCAGTCACCTGAACAGCACTGTTGGGTGCTAGTTGTTTACTGTGCTGATTCACTATGATGGGCAGTCACCTGAACAGCACTGTTGGGTGCTAGTTGTTTACTGTGCTGATTCACTATGATGGGCAGTCACCTGAACAGCACTGTTGGGTGCTAGTTGTTTACTGTGCTGATTCACTATGATGGGCAGTCACCTGAACAGCACTGTTGGGTGCTAGTTGTTTACTGTTCTGATTCACTATGATGGGCAGTCACCTGAACAGCACTGTTGGGTGCTAGTTGTTTACTGTGCTGATTCACTATGATGGGCAGTCACCTGAACAGCACTGTTGGGTGCTAGTTGTTTACTGTGCTGATTCACTATGATGGGCAGTCACCTGAACAGCACTGTTGGGTGCTAGTTGTTTACTGTGCTGATTCACTATGATGGGCAGTCACCTGAACAGCACTGTTGGGTGCTAGTTGTTTACTGTGCTGATTCACTATGATGGGCAGTCACCTGAACAGCACTGTTGGGTGCTAGTTGTTTACTGTGCTGATTCACTATGATGGGCAGTCACCTGAACAGCACTGTTGGGTGCTAGTTGTTTACTGTGCTGATTCACTATGATGGGCAGTCACCTGAACAGCACTGTTGGGTGCTAGTTGTTTACTGTGCTGATTCACTATGATGGGCAGTCACCTGAACAGCACTGTTGGGTGCTAGTTGTTTACTGTGCTGATTCACTATGATGGGCAGTCACCTGAACAGCACTGTTGGGTGCTAGTTGTTTACTGTGCTGATTCACTATGATGGGCAGTCACCTGAACAGCACTGTTGGGTGCTAGTTGTTTACTGTGCTGATTCACTATGATGGGCAGTCACCTGAACAGCACTGTTGGGTGCTAGTTGTTTACTGTGCTGATTCACTATGATGGGCAGTCACCTGAACAGCACTGTTGGGTGCTAGTTGTTTACTGTGCTGATTCACTATGATGGGCAGTCACCTGAACAGCACTGTTGGGTGCTAGTTGTTTACTGTGCTGATTCACTATGATGGGCAGTCACCTGAACAGCACTGTTGGGTGCTAGTTGTTTACTGTGCTGATTCACTATGATGGGCAGTCACCTGAACAGCACTGTTGGGTGCTAGTTGTTTACTGTGCTGATTCACTATGATGGGCAGTCACCTGAACAGCACTGTTGGGTGCTAGTTGTTTACTGTGCTGATTCACTATGATGGGCAGTCACCTGAACAGCACTGTTGGGTGCTAGTTGTTTACTGTGCTGATTCACTATGATGGGCAGTCACCTGAACAGCACTGTTGGGTGCTAGTTGTTTACTGTGCTGATTCACTATGATGGGCAGTCACCTGAACAGCACTGTTGGGTGCTAGTTGTTTACTGTGCTGATTCACTATGATGGGCAGTCACCTGAACAGCACTGTTGGGTGCTAGTTGTTTACTGTGCTGATTCACTATGATGGGCAGTCACCTGAACAGCACTGTTGGGTGCTAGTTGTTTACTGTGCTGATTCACTATGATGGGCAGTCACCTGAACAGCACTGTTGGGTGCTAGTTGTTTACTGTGCTGATTCACTATGATGGGCAGTCACCTGAACAGCACTGTTGGGTGCTAGTTGTTTACTGTGCTGATTCACTATGATGGGCAGTCACCTGAACAGCACTGTTGGGTGCTAGTTGTTTACTGTGCTGATTCACTATGATGGGCAGTCACCTGAACAGCACTGCTGTGGACCTTCAGGCCTTCAGTCAACATAGATCTAGTTCAGACTCACGTTCTGGTGGGTCAACAGACCAAAAGACTGACTTTACCAGACTCCAGACTAGGGTGTGTGTGAAATCTATACATTCAGTTTGCCAAAAAAACTACAATGTGTTTTTGATATTTATCTAATGAAAGTTGTGGTAGCTGATCGTTATTCAGACAACGTGAACCTTGTCTATTCTACAGGAGTCTTTAGGTTACCTCCCATCTTGGTCAATGTTCAAACCTATTTGTAGATATAGCATGTTCTGAAGTTGTTGGTCAATTGTTGGTCTGACAACAGACCAATAGTTGACTAAATACCTTTGGAGTGACATGCTGTATGCCACTTTAGTATTGGCATTGAAAGGAAATATATTATAACTGACAGTGCATGAATCGTCATAAATGAACAAAATGATAAACAAAAGTATTTCATGTCCAGGGCAGATACAACAGACAATCCCCCCCAAAATATATATAAATATATTTTAAAGAAGACACTCATCAAAGAGAGAATTATAAAACAACGTCACAATTTTCATTCATCTTAAGTGCTTGACACTGTCATTTATCAGTATCAGTTATCTCCCTTGACAACACAGTCTGTATGGTAGAACCCTCACTGATATCATTAGTATCCAGATTCAGTCTGTACGGTAGAACCCTCACTGATATCATTAGTAGTCCAGCTTCAGTCTGTATTGTAGAACCCTCACTGATATCATTAGTATCCAGATTCAGTCTGTATGGTAGAACCCTCACTGATATCATTAGTATCCAGATTCAGTCTGTATGGTAGAACCCTCACTGATATCATTAGTATCCAGATTCAGTCTGTATGGTAGAACCCTCACTGATATCATTAGTATCCAGATTCAGTCTGTATGGTAGAACCCTCACTGATATCATTAGTATCCACATTCAGTCTGTATGGTAGAACCCTCACTGATATCATTAGTAGTCCAGCTTCAGTCTGTATTGTAGAACCCTCACTGATATCATTAGTATCCAGATTCAGTCTGTATGGTAGAACCCTCACTGATATCATTAGTATCCAGATTCAGTCTGTATGGTAGAACCCTCACTGATATCATTAGTATCCAGATTCAGTCTGTATGGTAGAACCCTCACTGATATCATTAGTATCCAGATTCAGTCTGTATGGTAGAACCCTCACTGATATCATTAGTATCCAGATTCAGTCTGTATGGTACAATCCTCACTGATATCATTAGTAGTCCAGATTCAGTCTGTATGGTACAACCCTCACGGATATCATTAGTAGTTTAGTGTGTAGTATATTGTGGGTCTGTCTAATGTATAGTATTTAGTGGGTCTGTGCAGTGTATAGTATATAGCAAGTTTGTTTAGTGAATAGTATATATAATGGATCTATGTACTGTGTAGTGCAGGGGTTAGGGCTGCATAATTAATCAAATTTTAATCACGATTTTGGCTTCCCACGATCAAATTTGTGTGATCGACCAATATTTAAAATGCGTCATTCCGTTCATAGTATTTTTTTTTTGCTTCCTAAAATATATTTACACAATGTAAAATGGAAATTTTGCTACATTTTATTTATTGTTTTCTTTATTTATTGTTACATTTAGTCATTTAGCAGACGCTCTAATCCAGAGCGACTTACAGTAAGTACAGGGACATTCCCCCCGAGGCAAGTAGGGTGAAGTGCCTTGCCCAAGGACTTAACGTCACAACGGGAATCGAACCAACAACCTTCTGATTAATAGCCCGACTCCCTAACCGCTCAGCCGTCTGACTCCCTCTGTTGTCAGTATGAGGTAAATGACTGAGGTACTGAATACATTTTAACTGAGTTGTTGACATCATAGTGGTGTGTTATAAAACAGGGTATAAAGTTAGTTTTCCTTCCTCTCTTGAGGTAACAGTCTAATAGGGTTGGATTCTAACTGTTGTTTGTTTACAGGTCTGGCTTCAAAATCCTTCTAATCTGACCCTGAGGAAAGAAGTTCTGACTTTGAGAGGGAGGAGGGGGCACTGCCTCTAAAATGAGTCTCTCTGGGGAGAGAGAAGAAGGGGGCACTGCCTCTAAAATTAGTCTATCTGGGGAGAGAGAGGAGGGGAGCCCTGCCTCTAAAACGAGACTCTCTGGGGAGAGAGAGGAAGGGGTCCCTGCCTCTAAAATGAGTCTCTCTGGTGAACATGACATGGACACCAAAGCTAAGAGGTAAGATGAGAATCCATACCTGTTCATGACTGTTCTCCATCTCAGAGCTCAGCAGTGATATTATGACATCATCATTAGTCAGAATAAATGAGAGACTGAAGGTCTGTCTCTGTTGTGTTGAAGCCCAATCCAGCAGAGACCAGCCTCACCTGTACCCAGCTGTGTGTCCATGAAGAGTGACTGGTCTATGGGTCTACCTATCAAGTTCAGTGATGGAGGAGGACCTTCTAATGAGGAAGGGTATGTACTGACCTCTGCTGGTTAACCTAAAACAGGGTTAGAGCTGCTGACTGTAGATACTAAAGTATCCCTCATCACATCCCTACTAAAACACAGGGTTAGAGCTGCTGACTGTAGATACTAAAGTATCCCTCATCACATCTCTACTAAAACACAGGGTTAGAGATGCTGACTGTAGATACTAAAGTATCCCTCATCACATCCCTACTAAAACACAGGGTTAGAGCTTCTGACTGTAGATACTAAAGTATCTCTCATCACATCCCTACTAAAACACAGGGTTAGAGCTGCTGACTGTAGATACTAAAGTATCCCTCATCACATCCCTACTAAAACACAGGGTTAGAGCTGCTGACTGTAGATACTAAAGTATCCCTCATCACATCCCTACTAAAACACAGGGTTAGAACTGCTGACTGTAGATACTAAAGTACCCCTCATCACATCCCTACTAAAACACAGGGTTAGAGATGCTGACTGTAGATTCTAAAGTATCCCTCATCACATCCCTACTAAAACACAGGGTTAGAGCTGCTGACTGTAGATACTAAAGTATCCCTCATCACATCCCTACTAAAACACAGGGTTAGAGATGCTGACTGTAGATACTAAAGTATCCCTCATCACATCCCTACTAACACATAGGGTTAGAGCTGCTGACTGTAGATACTAAAGTATCCCTCATCACATCCCTACTAAAACACAGGGTTAGAGCTGCTGACTGTAGATACTAAAGTATCCCTCATCACATCCCTACTAAAACACAGGGTTAGAGATACTGACTGCCAGCCTGGCTGACATACAGACCATGTGATAAAGGTTCACAGTGAGAGATACAGAGTAACAACAGGTCTGGAAACCTGCCTTTCTGACTCTCATTCAAGTTGAACAGCAACATTAAAGCCTGGATCTGACCCTACTGATGAATGACTACAGCAACACATGTTGGACAGTATGATATATCTGTGGTGTCTACTTTAGTGATTTATGTTTGTAAGACACTTTGTTGTGTTTGTTGACAGGATGAGACAGCAGAGACCAGCCTCACCTGTACCCAGCTGTGTGTCCATGAAGAGTGACAGGTCTATGGGTCGACCTATCATGTTCAGTGATGGAGGAGGGCCTTCTAATGAGGAAGGGTATGTACTGACCTCTGCTGGTTAAACTAAAACAGGGTTAGAGCTGCTGACTGTAGATACTAAAGTATCCCTCATCACATCCCTACTAAAACACAGGGTTAGAGATGCTGACTGTAGATACTAAAGTATCTCTCATCACATCCCTACTAAAACACAGGGTTAGAGCTGCTGACTGTAGATACTAAAGTATCCCTCATCACATCCCTACTAAAACACAGGGTTAGAACTGCTGACTGTAGATACTAAAGTATCCCTCATCACATCCCTACTAAAACACAGGGTTAGAGATGCTGACTGTAGATACTAAAGTATCCCTCATCACATCCCTACTAAAACACAGGGTTAGAGCTGCTGACTGTAGATACTAAAGTATCCCTCATCACATCCCTACTAAAACACAGGGTTAGAGCTGCTAACTGTAGATACTAAAGTATCCCTCATCACATCCCTACTAAAACACAGGGTTAGAGCTGCTGACTGCCAGCCTGGCTGACATACAGACCATGTGGTAAAGGTTCACAGTGAGAGATACAGAGTAACAACAGGTCTGGAAACCTGCCTGTCTGACTCATTCAAGTTGAACAGCAACATTAAAGCCTGGATCTGACCCTACTGATGAATGACTACAGCAAAACATGTTGGACAGTATGATATATCTGTGATGTCTACTGTAGTGGAAAGATTCTAGTGGCACTGTGTAGATTTGAATAGTCAAGAGATGGTGGTTTCAATAAATTTATTTAGCTTGTACAAATTAGGAATTAACAAAGTACTTTGTGATCAGTCATAACGAAGGAGGTGCTAGCCACAGATCGTTCGCAAGAGTGATGAAGAACAACCCTAAAACCCTGCCTTATATAAACTTTAGATCAAATGGTTCTTCTGATGGTCAATCCATCAATGTAGCAAACTCTGTGATTGGTCAGCACTGCTCAGTGACAGTTTGACTCCATACCAAGTGTCCCACAGTTCTTTGATGTGGCATCTCTCCCCAAACCAGTAGATACTAAAGCCACAGGAGTTCACCAGTCAAATGGTCAACTGTCCTTTGTGTGGACATCTTCAAACAAGTATTTAATTAACACCACCCATGCAACAGGAAGGGTCAGAGCAGCTTGATCAGTTCATCTATCTTAAACTGCTCCCTCAGATCACAATAACAATACAATTCATCCTCCCCAGGTGTCATAAACTGCAAATGGCATCTCTACCAAATGGAGTTGATTCAACATTCATTGTATCAAGCTTCTTAACCAACTTTAAACTTCTCTTAAAACACTGTATTGTAAATTTCCACCACACTACTTTAGTGATTTATGTTTGTAAGACACTTTGTTGTGTTTGTTGACAGGATGAGACAGCAGAGACCAGCCTCACCTGTACCCAGCTGTGTGTCCATGAAGAGTGACAGGTCTATGTATCGACCTATCATGTTCAGTGATGGAGGAGGACCTTCTAATGAGGAAGGGTATGTACTGACCTCTGCTGGTTAAACTAAAACAGGGTTAGAGCTGCTGACTGTAGATACTAAAGTATCCCTCATCACATCCCTACTAAAACACAGGGTTAGAGCTGCTGACTGTAGATACTAAAGTATCCCTCATCACATCCCTACTAAAACACAGGGTTAGAGATGCTGACTGTAGATACTAAAGTATCCCTCATCACATCCCTACTAAAACACAGGGTTAGAGCTGCTGACTGTAGATACTAAAGTATCCCTCATCACATCCCTACTAAAACACAGGGTTAGAGATGCTGACTGTAGATACTAAAGTATCCCTCATCACATCCCCACTAAAACACAGGGTTAGAGATGCTGACTGTAGATACTAAAGTATCCCTCATCACATCCCTACTAAAACACAGGGTTAGAGATGCTGACTGTAGATTCTAAAGTATCCCTCATCACATCCCTACTAAAACACAGGGTTAGAGATGCTGACTGCAGATACTAAAGTATCCCTCATCACATCTCTACTAAAACACAGGGTTAGAGATGCTGACTGTAGATACTAAAGTATCCCTCATCACATCCCTACTAAAACACAGGGTTAGAGATGCTGACTGTAGATACTAAAGTATCCCTCATCACATCCCTACTAAAACACAGGGTTAGAGATGCTGACTGCAGATACTAAAGTATCCCTCATCACATCCCTACTAAAACACAGGGTTAGAGATGCTGACTGCAGATACTAAAGTATCCCTCATCACATCACATATATAGAATATAATTGTAAATGGAGGCTGTGACTGCGTCCCTGTTGTTATGGTTACTTATTTCATTCACTTTGTACAGGCTCATTTACTATGTAGCCAGCGCAGTAATTTAGAACGGTGAACAGACAGTTTTGCTGCAACTACGTAAGTAGGTGTCCGTATATCACCGGATAATGGACACCCCTGCAGCCAATCAGAATCAAGTATTCACCCAGACCATGGTATGATTAATATTATTTCATTAACGTGGTGTTGGTCTTCTCTGTATGTATCTATGGTTTAACCACTAGACCACCATCAGACACATCAACACCTTTGACCTCCTTGTTGTGTTTGATCAGTGAGATACAGGACCACAACCTACCAGTCCACTGTGCTGCTTTAATGTTGAACTTTACCTGACATTAACACAGACACAACCACAACACAACCACAACACAACCACAACAAACTACCCTGAAACTAATGCAATTATGCAAGCCATACCATACTACCCTTAGGTCATTCCATGTCGGTGCAGACAAATGATTCAAAGCTGCTCTCTCTAATTCAGTAGAGACTAGAGCGAACTCCAGGATAAGTCTGTGAGTTACTTCTCCACCTTAAAAGACTTGACATTTATTGTAAACATGTAATTTTGTTATAATAGCTTTACATTCAATTAAGAAAGATCAGTGTACCTCTAGTGAACATTTGACAACAATAACCTACCTACACACACACACTCACACTCACACACACATACACACACACACACACAGACACCACACACACACACACACACACACACACACACACACACACACACACACACACACACACACACACACACACACACACACACACACACACACACACACACACACACAGACAGACACCACACACACAGACAGCATGAGAGTCAGTGTCCAGCCCTGCAGGTACCAGGCCTGGTATGAGCACAGACCAGGCGGGGCTCAGCCCTCTTAGATTGGTTGAGACCAGAAGGTCTTAAACTCCTGGGTGGAGGAGTGCTGCAGTGTCTAAAGCAGGCTGCTAGCAAACATGCAGCCCTGTGTGAGGTGAACCCTGATGTCATTCTTCAATGTCTGGTTGAAACACTACACACTTGTTTACCTGGGGGTGACAGTGCTCCTATCTTTGATGAATGTAGTGGTATAGAAGATGGTTTACTTGGTAGTGATGGTATCACTCTTATACAGTGTGTCTGTGTGTATGCATGAGTGGATACAGTTAAGTTTACCACTCATGCTTATGTATGATAATACTCCTTAGTAGATTATCAGCCCTTATACATGTGGTTCATGTGGTTAAGTAATGTCATCTCTTGTCCTCAGAGATCAACAGGAGAAGTCTGAGTCAGACCAGAGTCACCATGAGGACTTGTCCTCCATATTCACAGTGAGTTTTGTGTTAATCTAAAGTACAAACAAGACAGAATCATTTGTATCATATTGTTCTACTGTGTAGATAGTTCCTGGTTCATCTGATATCTTCCCTCTCTGTTTCAGGTTCTTGAGGAGACTGTCATCAGGTTTGTGAAGAAAGAGCTGAAGAGGATGAAGAGGATTCTGAGTTCAGATTTCCCAGAAGGCTTAGAGAGTCAGAGGGAGGACCAGGAAGTGGTGGACCCTGAATATCAGAAGCAGGAGAGCAGTGCCAGAGAGGGAGCTCTGAAGATCACACTGCACGACCTGAGGTACATGAACCAGAAGGAGCTGGCTGACACTCTGGAGGAAAGTAAGAGACTCCATATTTAGTCTTAGTTGACCGATTGATGGTACATGATGAAGGTTAGATATACAAAGAAAGTTATGAGACTCAGTAGCCCAATGTTGTGTAGATCTTCCTATGACCTTGTACTATGTGTGAGTATCCTAAACTGTTTCATTATTGTGTACCTGATAAATGGTCATAGATTGGAAATATGTTTTGAATTGAATATAGAGGACACATTGTCAGTTCATAATCTGTGAATAATCAAAACTACGTTAAACAAAAACACACACTTAACCTGTGTTGTTTTTTGTTTAGATGATCGTGCTGAGATTTGTCGACAGAAACTCAAATCTGAACTAAGGTTGAAGTTTGAAACTGTGTTCGAGGGCATAGCTAAACAAGGAAACACAACTCTTCTCAATAAGATCTACACAGATCTCTACATCACAGAGGGTGAGAGTGGAGAGATCAATAATGAACATGAAGTGAGACAGATTGAGACAGCATCCAGGAAATCAGCAAGAACAGAAACAGCCATCACATGCAACAACATCTTTAAACCCTCAGCTGGACGAGACACACCTATCAGAATTGTTCTGACAAAAGGAGTTGCTGGCATTGGAAAAACCGTCTCTGTGCAGAAGTTCATCACAGACTGGGCTGAGGGACTAGTCAATCAGGAAATCCAGTTCATCTTTCCTCTTCCGTTTCGAGAGCTGAATTTGTTGGATGGAGAAGAGTTCAGTCTGAAGGAACTTGTCCATCACTTCTTTTCGGAAACCAGAGAATCAGGAATCTCCAACTACGACAAGTACAACGTTCTGTTTGTCTTTGACGGTCTGGATGAGTGTCGACTGCCCTTAGCCTTCAAAAAGAACAAGAGCTGGTGTGATGTCACAAAGTCCACTTCAGTGGATGTGCTGCTGACCAACCTGATCAGAGGAAAGCTTCTTCCCTCTGCTCTCATCTGGATCACCACTCGACCTGCAGCAGCCAATCAGATCCCTTCTGAGTGTGTTGACCTGGTGACAGAGGTACGAGGGTTCAATGACCCACAGAAGGATGAGTACATCATGAAGAGATGCAGTGATGAGATCCTGGCCAGGAGAATCATCTCCCATATCAAGACATCAAGGATCCTCTACATCATGTGCCACATACCAGTCTTCTCTTGGATTACTGTTACAGTCCTTGAACACATGCTAAGAACAGAGAAGAAAGAGAAGTTGCCCAAGACCCTGACTGAGATGTACACAACCTTCCTGGTGTTACAGACCAAACAAAAGAAGGTGAAGTATGCTGGGAAAACTGAGACCGATCCACACTGGGATGAAGACAGCATTCAGAGTATTCTGTCACTGGGAAAACTGGCCTTCCACCAGCTGGAGAAAGGCAACCTGCTTTTCTATGAGAAAGACCTGACAGAGTGTGGAATTGATGTCCGTGATGCCTCAGTGCACTCAGGAGTGTTCACACAGATCTTCAGACAGGATGGTAAAGTCTTCCAGGAGAAGGTGTTCTGCTTTGTCCATCTGAGCTTTCAGGAGTTTCTGGCTGCTGTGTTTGTGTTTCTCTCATTCATCAACAACAAGCAGAATCTGATGTCTGAGACTCCATCAGCTTCCAGTTCCAAAAAAGTGTTGGCTCTTTTCAGAGAGAAACCAGAAGTCCGATTCTACAAGAGTGCTGTGGACAAGGCCTTGCAGAGTAAGAATGGACAGCTGGACCTTTTCCTCCGCTTCCTCCTGGGCCTCTCAATGGAGTCCAACCAGACTGACTTACGAGGCCTACTGACTCAGAAAGGTAACAAGACAGAGCGACATGAGGAAACAGTCAAGTACATCAAGGAGAAGATGAGAGATGATCCCTCTCCAGAGAGAAGCATGAATCTGTTCCACTGTCTGAATGAACTGAATGACCATTCTCTGGTGGAGGAGATCCAACTCTACCTGAGCTCAGGAAGTCTCTCCAGTGAGAAGAAACTCTCATCTACACAGTGGTCAGCTCTGGTCTTTGTGTTGCTGACTTCAGAAGAGAAGATGGACGTGTTTGACCTGAAGAAATACTTCAGATCAGAGGAAGGTCTTCTGAGGCTGCTGCCAGTGGTCAAAGACTCCAAAACTGCTCTGTATGTATAAGGCTTTTATTTGTATTTCTTTGATAATATTACAACAGCACATATTGTGATAGTGTTTGATTATCGTATTTTCCTATAATACAAAACGTGACTGATGATGTCTCATGTTCTCCTTATGTTATCAGGCTGAATGACTGTAACCTCTCAGAACGGTGCTGTGAAGCGCTGGCCTCAGCTCTCCCCTCCTCAGATCTGACAGAGCTGGACTTGAGTAACAACAACCTGGGGGATTCAGGCATGAAGCTGCTCTCTGCTGGACTGGGGAATCCACTCTGCAAGCTGGAGACACTGAGGTCTGTATTCATGTTCAACATGACACAACCAGGGGACAGTGTTGTAATCAAGATCACCTAAACCGAGACCAAGATGTATCGAGACCGAGACAAGACCAAGACTTTGAGGGGTCGAGACCAGGTCAAGACTAAGACCAAGACTGGGCGATACCGAGTCACGTCCAAGACCAAGGCAGGGCGATACCGGGTCAAGACCAGACCATTCAAAACACACAAGCAGTAGGGTTTGACTCTGTAAAAAGTTAGATTTGATCTGTAACTGTGTATTACAACTAAAAATTAGCACTCTCAAAGTAGTGCAGTGTGCTTATGGCCAGGCAATGCATTATATTTAATGCATTAGTTTTTTTCTTTTCTTAGAGTCGGATTAGTACTCTGCTTTCACATCTGTCTCTCACCCAAGTGAAGGAGCGCGGTACCGCAGTGTTTAACTTAGCTTCATTAAGTCGGGAGAGATATGCAGCTGACATGAGTTAACGTTCAGGTAACATAACTTTATATTCATCATTAGCTACATAGCTTTAGGTGGCCTGGCTCGTTATCACAAACAAAATCTGCCAAGCAACTTAAACAACATTTTAAATGCCGGTTTTATGTAGGCCTAGTCCCAGCCTCATCAGTGAGCGTCTCTTTGCATAATTACACAAGGTGTGTTTTCTTTTGGACGTTATTGTAAAGTATTTGTGGTTCAGGTCTGCATACCTGTTCAACATAACACAACCACAGTTATAATCACACCACACACTGAATCACACACCACACACTGGTTGTGAGTTTGGGGTCTATTAAAGGTACAAGGGGGCCAGACAAAGAATATTCAGAGCAGGCTAGGTTTGTCATCCCCAAGGCAGAGTCATTCAGGTACAGGGCAGCAGGCAGACTGGAAGTCAGGGCAGGCAGGATGTAAGGACCAGGGGAACTAAGAGGCAGAAAAGACTAAAGGAGGTAGAGAAAAACATGCTGGTACTGTAGGTTTGACAAACAAGAACTGACCCCAAACAGAAATCACAGGTATAAATGAGGGTAGGAAGATGGGAGACACCTGGAGGGGGTGGAGACATGAGATGGGTGAAACAGATCAGGGTGGGACAGGAATCTCTTTAAGACATACTACTTCATTATATTATTGTAGATTGACATGGCATTGTGTTTTGTATCTGTCTGCTAGTGTACTGTTGTCCCTGTGCTTGACACTGTTCACAGAGTAAACACAACGACGTGGCTGACTTCGAACACACAGCACCAGCTGCGCTCACTCAATGAGATTTATTCATTAACACTCCAATGACGTTACAGGTACACACCCACGTTAACAATCACAGGTGTCAGTATTCAATCAATAAACGAAACAAAACAGAAACATAATACAAGTTGAGAGCACACTTGTTAACAGACACCACTATCCCTGCATCAAGGGTTGTGTCAGAAATAGCCAGGAACGTGTGCTGCGTGGTATACTGACAGACCTGCTATTGGATGTAATATGTAATACTTTCTTGGTGTATTGTACTACATGACGATTTTGTGAGGAACAGAAGGGTAAAATTGAAGAGGCCACTGCAAATGTTACCCTTCTGTTCCTCCCTCAAAATGGTCCTTCTCCACCTTTTTAAAAAGAAAAGAAAAAGGTGCACTGCATGTACAATTTCTGACACTATAGTTTGGTACGATTCCATTTGAGATAAAAGTAAAGTCAGCCAACCTGGACAGACAGTCCTCTGACTGATCAAACCTTCTTGGTGTTTGAGAGGAAAATGACAGACTGATATTATTTATTTCTACCTCCAGAGGGTAGTAGTGTTTATAATTCTTCTTATAATCATAATAGAAATACCTCAGGATGACCACATGATGTCTCAGTATACGACAAGAGATAGAATATTCCACAGGTACAATCCAGCCCAGTGACATCAGCTTCTCAGACAGGTTAATATTTCACATTGGTTACTGACTACCATGTCATTGTGTTGATGTCATCAAATCAAATGTTATTTGTATAGCCCTTTCTACAAGCAATGTCACAGAAGGCCCATAGAACTGCACCTAAACCAACCTAATCCCTCAAGGAAGACAAGGAAAAACTCAGGAAAACTCAGTTAAAACATTTAAGAAAGCCTGGGAGGAGCAATTCAGTGAGAGTTCCACTTCTCCAGAGGTGGTCGGTGACTAAGAGAGGTGCAGACCACAAGCAAAGCATAATCATGCATCAAGAGTAGAGATGGAAATAAAATTTGCAAATGGATAATGAACACAGATAATCAGAGTTCCAACTCAGTGCTCTTGATGTAACCCTAATAAACACCTAGACAGTGCCAGCCTCCCTGATTGAAACATGAAGTCTGTTCCAGAGGAGAGAAGCTCTATATGAGAACACCTTGTTTGAACACCCCTGTTGTTTTCAGCTTGCAACAGTAACTCACCACAACACCCATAGGAAATGATCAGACTGATTTTCTTTATTTCTACCTATAGAAGATAGTAGTGGTAGGGTGGGGAATCCACTCTGCAAGCTGGACACACTGAGGTCTGTATTTATGTTCTACATGAGACATTAGTAAAGTTATAATCACGTAATGTATTTGTATGGTTGATTTAGACAACAGAGTTTCACTCATGGCTTCATCAAAGAGGGAACCTGAGGGAATATCATCTGCAGCACCTTTATATAACTCTGTCATCTAAATCAGTAGCACACATAATATCCCAATAAACGCCGCACCCAATTTTTGGTGCGGCGTTTATTCGAAGAAGTACGCCAATTCAGACATGACATCAGGAGCGCATTTATAGTCCATCTGCATATTCATTTATGGGAGGAGGCAAGGCGGGGTCAGTGGCTCGTTCATGTGCGGTCAATCTCACGTCGATTGTGATTTATAAAGGAAAGGTGCGCAGGACCTGGCGTACGACACGGTTTTATACATGTGAATATTTCTGTGCGTAAGTACTTTTTGAGTTTTGGCCGTACGCCATCTTCTGGTATGAAAGCTGCGCAATCCTTTATACATGAGGCCCCAGGTCTTGACCCGGTATCGCCCTGCCTTGGTCTTGGACTTGACTCGGTATCCCCCAGTCTTGGTCTTAGTCTTGACCCGGTCTCGACCCCTCAAAGTCTTGGTCTTATCTCGGTCTCGATACACCTTGGTCTCGGTTTAGGTGATCTTGATCCCATTGTGGATATGTGTGTCTTTGTGGTTGTTATGTTAATTCGTTTTTACATTTTACGAATGTTGGGGTCACTAGGAAAAGTAAGACATTTGAAGTTGGGTAAAAAAAAAAACTATTTGGGGGTTTTCTCTGCTGTTAAATATAATAGCAGTCATGTTTGACCCTTATGACAACACAAGGTGTAGAGTCTTTTACCAACTCCTACATTAGGCCAATGAGGTGGGACCAGGGAAGCACTTGCTTGGACGTGTGTTCTGCGTGCCAATAATCAATGTCCACAATATGTCTGCATTTCTGTGCTGAAGGCCTGCTCACGGTAGCACCAGCAATACAGTCCATTTCATTTCATTTCTGGATTAGTTCCATTCATTTTCTTTTGCACACAAATCAAACAATGACACACAAACCTGACACGGTGAAAAGCTGTATGCTTTTCCACCTAGCCACACACCTGTGTATCCCTGGCTGTTAATTACCTATATGCCTTCCCAAAGACAATGCTCCACCCAGTGCTCAAACATAAAACTGCCCATTTATTTGCATCACCAATGTGGTATATAAATAAAACAAAACAAAGTTGTATAATGGCTCCAACACAAGGGTTAAGATATACTATTCCTCATATTATTGTACATTTACCTGGACAGGGAGTTATGCATCTGGCAGCTTTTGTGCTGTTGTTTGAAAATGTTCAAAGTCTTCAATCAATCTTCAAAGTTCAAAAAACGGCACTGGAACTTGGCAAAGTTTGATGCAATGGCTTTATTGGTCTTCAAGATGACAAAAATCCCAATAAATGTGAGCAGGTTCCGGAACCCAACTGATCTTTACCCCCCAGGCATGCAATTACATACTGCTCACCTATTTTCATGTGTTATTTTACTATTGATAGTTACAGATGGTCTTCGATCTTACGCATAACACCTGTTCTGGGGGTTTCAGATTTCACTCGCACCTTAGCTTTGATGCCTTTGACCTTGCTTAAATTTGGAGATGTACATTTTGCTGCTGGGTGACAATAATACGATTTTCTCTTAAAACAGGTTCTGTAAGCCACACTTACGATGAGGCTGCTCACGCTGCTTACACAATCAGGCTCGTTGTAAATCCTCCCTACTTAAGGCTAGTGCTGACCTTGTGCAAGCGGCCACAGATAAGATTCTAGGTGTGGGGTCAAAAACAGCGGATCTTGACTTCTAGCTCAGGCCTCTGCCTGCCTCCAGGTGGCCTTCTCCCTCACTCCTCAGCCTCTGTCACCCAGATCTCACACTCAGGCTCAATATCTTCTATCGTTTAGTGGTAATAATACTAAGCTCAACTATAATAAGTCAACAGCTTAACATATGGTTCCCAGTAATATAAAATAATACTAAAAGTAGAAAATGTATTTCAATTTCAATCAAATAAATCCATAATCATACTCATCGTCATCGTTTCAACAGTATGGTGTCAATTTCCACGTCAGTCCCTATGGTTGGCGCCTCTTCCACTGCATGAAGGGTTTCGGATTAGGAATAGCAAGAAGTGTGCTTGGTGTATAATACTACTCTGTAACTGGCTATTTTTACTTCAGAGGATGGTCCATTTACATGTTTCTTTCAGCAGACACTTTTATCCAAAGGGACTTCCAAGAGAGAGCTTTACAAAAAGTGCATAGGTCAATGATCATAAACAACGAGATAGCCCCAAACATTGCGGGTAGCCAAAACATGAAGCATACATTGTGAAAAAGCAAATAAGTGCCAAAGGGAAGAAACATAAGAGCATGTACAATTAATCAACATGATCCTCTAAAGTGCTAGAGTGTATCTGGTGGAAAGCAAGCAACAATAATATAATTCACAGCGAGTACAAATAGTTAAATCAGTTACAACTAACCAACAGGAGTGACCAACAAGTCCCTCAATAATTGTCATTGTGTTCCTGGAGGAAATAAGCCAACTTCTGATCCAACAAATCTTTAAGTGCTGGTGTACTCCCGGAAAAAGTGCGTCTTTAGCCTTTTCTTGAAGGTGGGGAGACAGTCAGTGTCTCTGATGGAGGTGAGGAGGTGATTCCCCCATTGGGAGGCCAGACAGGAGAAGAGCTTGGGTTGGGAGCGGGTGCTCTTGAGAGGTGGGGCCACCAGACGGTTGTCAGAAGAAGACCGTAGATGGCGGGTAGGGGTGTAAGGCTGGAGGAGAGACTGGATGTAGGCAGGCGCAGTCCCGTTCACCGCTCTGAAGGTCAGTACCAGGGTTTTGAATCTGATGCGGGCCGTGATGGGTAGCCAGTGGAGGGAGATGAAGAGCGGGGTGACATGGGAGCGTCTGGGTAGGTTGATGGTAGCATTCCATCGGAGATGCAGGGATAGCATACTGGCCCACGATTTCTGTCGGTATTGCACCTTGCGTATGCGTACATTTAAGGGCCAGGGAGACGTGCACAAAGTACGCACCAAACGAACGCAGGATACGTGCTGCAGCCATTCAGCATGTGGACACGTACATAGCGGAAAGTATATTTCGGCCTTAAGTGTCAGGTGCAACGCTGCTCTTTAGGAAGTTGAACACACTTGTATTGGTCATTTGCACAGATCACTAAAGATAATATTGGCCATTATATTCCTTGAGGTTGGTTTTGCTACATGTAACATAGCATTAAAGCAAAAACAGAACAGAATGCAGACAATAATGTAACAACTTTAAACTACACTGCTCAAAATAATTAAAGGAACAGTTTTTTATCAGGGTATGGCATGAATTAACTTCTCGATAATGATCTGGTCAGTTAAGTAGCAGAGGGGTACTTTCCGCTGCATTGGTGTTGATGTAATTAACAACAGGTACACTAGAGGGGCAACAATGAGCCGACCCCAAAACAGGACTGGTTTTGCATGTGGAGGCCATTTCAAGTTTTTCCCTCTTGATCTCTTTGAGTGGGAGCATGAGGCGATTTCTTAACCCTAGAGAAGTTGCACATATTGTCCAACTCCGTGCCGTTGCAAGGAGATTTGATGTGTCTCCCAGCACAATCTCCAGTACATGGAGGACATTCCAGGAGACAGGCAGTTACTCTAGGAGAGCTGGACAGGGCCGTAGAAGGTCCTCGACCCATCAGCAGGGCCGATATCTGCTGCTTTGTGCAAGGAGGAACAGGTTGAGCAATGCCCGAGCCCTACAGAATGACCTCCAGCAAGCCACTGGTGTGAATGTCTCTGCCCAAACAATCAGAAACAGACTTCATGAGGGTGTCCTCAGGGCGCAACGTCCTACAGTGTGCCCTGTGCTCACTGCCCAGCACCGTGGAGCTCGATTGGCATTTGCTATAGAACACCAGAACTGGCATGTCCGCCCCTGGCGCCCTGTGCTTTTCACAGATGAGAGCAGGTTCACCCTGAGCACCTGTGATAGACGTGAAAGGGTCTGGAGAAGCCAAGGAGAACACTGTACTGCCTGCAAAATCATTCAGCATGACCGGTTTGGTGGTGGGTCACTGATGGTCTGGGGAGGCATGTCCATGGAGGGACGCACAGGCCTCTACAGGCTAGAGAACGGCAGTCTGACTGCCATTAGGTATCGGGATGAAATCCTGGAACCCATGGTCAGACCCTACGCTGGTGCAGTAGGTCCTGGGTTCCTCCGGATGCACGACAATTCCCGGCCTCATGTGGCAAGAGTGTGCAGGCAGTACGTGGAGGATGAAGGAATCGATACAATTGAATGTCTCTCACGATCACCTGACCTAAACCCGATAGAACACCTCTGGGACATTATGTTTCGGTCCATCAGACGCCGCCAGGTTGCTCCTCAGACTTTACAGGAGCTCACTGATGCCCTTCGACAGATCTGGGAGGACATCCCACAAGACACCATCCGTCGTCTCATTAGGAGCATGCCGCGACGTTGTCAAGCATGCATACAAGCACGTGGGGGCCACACAAGATATTGAGATCTGATGTGTTTTCAAAAGTGTTCCATAATTTTTTTGAGCAGTGTAGAAATATATATATATATTTCAACATTTTATATCTTGCTATATACATTTTATATCTTGCTATATATATATATAGCAAGATATAAAATGTTGAAATACAGAAAGACATAGGAATGATGGTGTTGATGATTAACCGTTTGTTCCAACCCCGTTATCCACGAACAGCATCCGAATATAGCAGTTCCTCTTCTCTCAGGACGGAAGGCAGAGCCAACAGGCAGTTATGTTGCTCTTTTGTAGCAGAATATGGTTATCTAATGACCTAACAGAATTAAATAAATACTGATAAGCATTCTGTTATTTTAAAATATATACATTTATTGGGTAGCTAAGTTTTTTTTGCATACATTTGGTTAATTTCACTTCCATTTAATTCCCCTTTCATTTTTCAGAAGAACTTGCTGTTATTTCACTATGATAATATTGTCCAATAGCATGTCGTGTTTGCATGTTCTGTCATGTGATCTCCATCTCTGGATCAGTTAGCCGTGTTTCTAAAAAGAACGACGTTAACTAATGGCGTCGGAACCAGCGATGTATATCTGCTCAGAAAATTCAAAGATAAGAAAAATGTAGCTAACATCTGAAAGTTTAAGTCAACAAAACATGACTTTCCAGTCCAGAACAAAAGTATTTCAGAGTTTTTTTACTGTAATTTAGAAGAAGTTTACCTCAGGATAACCACAGGATATTCGCGGTGTATAAACCAGGACATTTTGTAGCTAATAAAGAGCGACTGAGGTGGGATATTCTTCAATTGGAATCCAACTCAGTGGAACAAGTTCGCCAGGTAGGCTAATATTTCACCGTTTTATATGTAAAATGACATTTTAGGTGACTGAGGCAGGGTAGGGGGAACGGGAGGTAGTTACAAATATCTAGGAAGAGGCAGCAGGAGAGGGCTTTGCCGTTTAGTTGTTTATTAAGCATAAGACCTCATTGGCGTAATGCAGGAACGTTTGTATGCCGACTGCACGACTTTCAAACAGACGATATTGTTGTAAGATTTTAGCATTCAGTCAAACAACCCCATTATATTATCCGTTTCCCAATATGGCTTTTATAGCATTCAATAAAGCGTGCTTGATGCTGCCAGTACACACTCTCCCTGCGTTGAACTTCAGAGTTTCCAATCTGTCAGACCAGCGCAGGTGACGACAATGTCCCTTGATTAGGGATAGCGGCCAGATTTTGTGGAATACAAAAACCTTTTTCAGTTTGAAGCTCAAGTTCCAATAAAAGGGCGAGTTCTCGCTTAATGTTTCTAGTTTTCCAATACGTCTATATCGTTGCCATTATACACAGGTAGTTTAGGAGTGATCTTATGCTGACACAATGTATCAGATTTTCCAGTCCTTATTTGCCGTTTAGTTGTTATTTATTATGCATAGTTGTAAAATGTAGATTGACATACCAGGTTTCCCAATGTCATTGGTGGTCTGTGCACTGTGGTCTGTTCTCTGGTCTGGTGAGAACTGTGTCCCTTCCCTCTACCTGTGCCCCTTCCTGTCACCTGTGTCCCTAAATATAGAACCCTGTGCCTCCAATGACTGCCACCCAGTGTCCAAAATATTCTGACAGTTCTATCTAACCAAAATAATATGACATGTCAATAAGAAACACAAATGGCCCCTACAGTTAGGAAAGTGGAAGATAGATGCTGTCTATTCTGCCGGAAAGCTAAAGGAGAACTACAGCTTAACTACAGTTTAAAAAAGAACTCACACAGGGAGACTTATTAGTTGATTTGGTCACTACCTCCGTATACAGAGGAATGGCCATTTTTGTTTATTTTTGTGTACGTCTATTAATTGTAAAGTGGTATGTTCACATCAACCAAGAGGCCAGTCGTGATGTGTCGTTTGTGAACGATTCCTTCATTTTGAACGAATCTTTAGAATGACTGGGGAGTAACGAGTCGTCTCAGTGAGTGATTCGTTCATCTTCTCGTGGCAGCGCATAGGGACTGTTGCATTGGCTCAGTAGAGGAAACAGAAAGGATTCGTTCACCTCATTCACGTTCACGTGACTGCTAGGTTTAGCATAGAAGACGTGAATGGTTCGAGTGATAATTACAGGTTTTGTTATTTTTGCTTTACTTACAGTTCAGTGCAATAATTGTTTGCTGTGATAATTAAATACCAGTGTGATAATAAGTGACCATTTCAAATCATGCAAACTGTCATGATGTATTGTATTTAATGGGGGAATTTTTGTGGAAATATTATCTGGCACACAAATGTGCAATTCCTTTCCCTATAGCCTACTCTAATTTATCTTGGCTGGTTTAGATGCACTAATATTTCTTCCTTTGGAATATGATAACTGTTTAAAATAGTGGAAATATTGAACAAGCAAACTTGCTTGTTCTTTATCCTCGATTCTCTATTATCATCCCAACATTCCCAATACAAAAACCATGTTGTACAAATATATAGAATTGTCTGTCACATGGCTCTTCTTTCATTGGCTCCCTTGCATAGATCCTGCACGCGTGCGTGCGTGTGTGCGTGCATATGTCTTAAAGTGGCCCTGCTTAGGCTAACTAAATGAAATGCTCAGATAAGATAAGGATCTTTCTGTTTACCTAAGCCTTTACCTTGCCTATAGTTCACCTGGGGGGTTGGCCTCTCTCTACACAAATGGAATGCTGAACACAGTATCATTCTTATACACGATAAAGAGTTACATCTTCAACTTTTCTGATATTGGATTACGTGGGTCACTCTGTCTAATGAGGGGAGGTGCAGCTATGACAGTACCTGCCAAATGAACCCCTCTGTGCTGACTCACTCTGGAGGCCCAGATGGATTCTGTCACAATATTGATCCTCTTTCTACAGGCTGTCAGGCTGTCTGGTCACAGAGGAAGGCTGTGCTTCTCTGGCCTCAGCTCTGAGGTCCAACCCCTTCCACCTGAGGGAACTGGACCTGAGCTACAATCATCCAGGAGAAAAAGGATTGAAGCTGCTCTCTGCTAGACTGGAGGATCCACACTGCAGACTGGAGAAACTGAAGTAAGGAGATGTTTGTTTTTTATATATACCTCTTAATGTAATGTCGCTTAACACTGAATATATCTAATTACGTTAATAGGCCTTGCATTTCTTGATGTTACAATTAAAACTGCATGTTTAATCTACAATATGGTTGTAGCCACAATCATAATTGTATTTCCAGAAAGCGGGTTTAGTGAAAACTCCGTTTTTAAACCCTGAGATGAGGGAAACTCTGGGTTTTTAGCTCCAGAAAGAGAGGTCATTAAAACCAGACGTTGTAAAATGTAGCTCAGCTCAAACCTAGGTCTTAGTGTCGGTTTGAAGTGAATGTAGCTAGGGACTTCAACAAGAAAAGAAAATGGAATCAATTTGAGCGCAAAATAGTTTTTGAGATTCATATAATATAAACATTATGTTGGACTCATATTGTTATATTTGCCGAATGTTTTTAACTACAAATATTATTATATTTACTCAGTTTTGGACACCTTTGTGCAGAGAATGATGATACTAAGGCCCAATCCCAATGTCCCCCCCTAAACCCTAAGCCCTAAGCACACACTTACTTGACGTCACCTAGTAAGTGATTGAGTGCAAGAGGCTACAAGAGCTCGAAATGCTATAAATTGGAATGGTTCAGCACTTTGCGGCATTATAGGTAAAATAGTAATGTTGTTGGATCAAATCTGATGAAAGCATATTTGGAATTTATCATCAAAGGACAACCTACACACTAGGGCTGCACGATTATGGGCAAAATGATAAGCACGATTATTTTGATCAACATTGAGATCACGATTAATTATCATGATTATTTGTTGATTTTAACCAAAACAACTTTTTTTGTCACGTAGGCTAATTATACCATGCAGTTCGTCAGTGATGAAGTAAGCAAACAGCGCTTGATCGGCCATGACTGACGTCAACGCAGCAAACCAGGAAGCAGGAATGTCCGACTTTACGCAGCCATTTATAACTCTTCCCCGACTGCAAGCAGCAACTCTCGCTGGTCGTTTCATGCAGCCAATGTCGAACGCACCTATGGTTTACTGAGCGCTAAATTGGCTTTGCCAAAAGAATGCCGCATTTTAAATATCGCTCCATCACGCGAATTTGATCGTGGGAAGCCAAAATCGTGATTAAAATTGTATTAATTGTGCAGCCCTACTACACCCAGTTCTGGCTATATTAACCGTCAGTGAGCTTTGTGTTTAAACTTACTGATGTTAACTGTTATTTCTAACTTCTATTTCTGTTTACGTCAGGGTTGGTTGCTCCTTCCATGCTTGTTTGTTTACTGTTCTTCTTCTTTCTTGTCTTATGAGGAGGGTTAGCCAGGATCTTTTTCTCTCTTCCAGGCTTCCCCCGGTAACCCTCGTGTTTCACGTCACTACGCTGTGAATTCTGGGCAAGTCTGCAAAAATGCAGACTTACGGGTGCCTAAAATGTCTTTGAAAGAGCCCTCACGAACTTGACAATTTGACAGTGGGACAGCCCTAAGCCCTCACAGACTTAGTGAGAACGTGCCTCAAAGTCTGTGAGTCTGTGAGGGTGGACATTGGGATTGGGCCTAACCGTTCGTAAACTCCAGATTGATTGTCCTGTTGTCTCCGAGGGAAAAAGCTGTTTGACCCGTGCATTGATTCAGAGCGTGCACGGAGAGAGGGGCTTATTCACAGACGTGTCTGTTGTAGTGAGAGAGAGAGAACGCGAGCGGGGCAAGAAGGGGCTGAGCGAATCAGTATGCTGCGTGCAGCTCTACTATTAAATATTTTTTTGTGATGTTAAACAGTAAAAGCAAAAACACCATTTTATAAATTTGTGGTGGTAAATCTCTAATTGTGGCGGGCCGTTACAAATAAATTAATGTATGGGAAACACTGAAAACTGGGTGTGTTGCCACGGTAACTGACTGTGAACCTCACCTGCTTGCTGGCAGCTTTTCTGTAACAAACCATGAGTTTCTCCCTCTCCCCTCCCTCATGCTGAGCCTGAAGCTACTGTCAGACATGAGGGGTCCTTTCCTCATCAACCTGATTGTTGTTGAAGCCATATAACACATACGGATGACATGAAATTCTACAGTTTTCCATGCAGAGCTAACCTGGCATTTCCTGAACATCTCACTGTTAATCTGTGCTGTGGAGGTTGATGGACCCTCCTTCTCGTAATCTTGTCATTAAAAAGGAGAAGAATGTGCCAGTTGTTTTGCGCACATAGGATTGTTCCATTTCTTCTTCACTTGTAGTAAGACGTTAGCCTGGTCCTAACCAGACTCTCGTACATTTCATTTGTACAGAGAGTCTGGGCTCGCTCCCTTGACAAGCGTTAACTTCCTTGAAGGCGGGTACTCTGTTGAAGTTTAAAACTATTGGATCTGCCCAGAGCCACTCTGGATCTGCCATAACCAATCGCTAGCGTTCGCCTTAGCCAACTCCTTCACCACTAACGGAGCGAGCTGGAAAATCAAACGAACCCCGTGGGGAGCAAAGATTGTTCTTGCTCCGGCTTTAACTTCTGGATATTCGGCAGCGTTGCCACAACGGACCGAATGGCTTCACTCGAATCTTTCTCCGTCGCCATTACAGAACTACAATCCAAACTAGCGCACGACATCAACGTCATCGTTCTCAGCCACTCCCTCTGTTCGCTGATTGGACGGTAAAAAGTTGACTTGAGACATCAACTAATATACGGAAAGCCCAGACGGAGTACAGAAGCAAAATGAAAATTGAGCGGAAGTACGTAGGAGGGCAGAGCCAGGCTAGTAAGACGTGGTTAAATGTGAAATTAATATACTGCTTTGAAATGTACTGAATGAACAATTGCCTCTTTTGCTGTTGAAGTTGTTTTTCTGCTTTCTGAAAATGTCTTCATACTCGCCTGCACGCATGAGAATTTCTAATTCTCTGGATGAGAGTGTCTGCTAAATGACTAAATGTAATTCCAGTGAATTAGAAATGAACTAACTCAGATCAGCTGTTCCGGAAGCGATAACTCTGAGCTTCCCATCTCAGGGTTCATCAAGTCAGAGTTCAGGGTTAGGCTCAGAGTTTGTAAAACCTGCTTTCTGGAATACACCTCTGATGATAAGAGAGAAACAACATGTTTACTTAGAAAGTCAGTTGCTAAGTCACTTATCAACAGGTGAAGTGTATTTTCATCATTCCTCTGCTTATCCCTGCAGTGTGGATCATGGTGGAGAGTGCTGGATCAAACCTGGCCTTTTGAAGGCCTGGAGATGTGAGTATTGACTGCTACTTGGTTCTAGTACACAAGGTCATACAAGGGACAATACCATTAGTGACTTGGACACTGTAAAAAATGGACACACACACACACTGTAAACACACACTTTTAGAAGCAGTAATTTAACACAATTACCCACATCAATACTGTGTGTACGTCTGTGTGTGCTATGTCCCCTTCCTTCTCCTCTCCTCCCCTCTTCCTCTCCTCCCCTCTTCCCCTCCTCTGCTCTCCTCCCCTCTTCCTCTCCTCCCCTCTTCCCCTCCTCTGCTCTCCTCTCCTCTTCCCCTCCTCCCTCTTCCTCCCCTCGTCCCCTCCTCTCCTCTTCCCCTCATCCCCCTCTTCCCCTCTTCCCTCTGCTCTCCTCTCCTCCCCTCTTCCCCTTCTCCCTCTCCTCTCCTCTTCCCCTCCTCCCCTCTTCCTCTCCTCCCCTCTTCCCTTCTTCCCCTCCTCCCTCTCCTCCCCTCCTCCCTCTTCTCTCCTCTTCCTCTCCTCTCCTCTTCCCCTCTTCCTCTCCTCCCCTCTTCCCTTCTCCCCCTCCTCCCTCTCCTCCCCTCTTCCCCTCCTCCCTCTTCCCCTCTTCCTCTCCTCCCCTCTTCCCCTCCTCCCTCTTCTCTCCTCTTCCTCTCCTCCCCTTCTCCCTCTCCTCTCCTCCCCTTCTCCCTCTCCTCCCCTTCTCCCTCTCCTCTCCTCTTCCCCTCCTCCCTCTTCCCCTCCTCCCTCTTCCTCTCCTCCCCTCTTCCCCTCCTCCCCTCTTCCCTTCTTCCCCTCCTCCCTCTCCTCCCCTCTTCCCCTCCTCCCTCTTCTCTCCTCTTCCTCTCCTCTCCTCTTCCCCTCTTCCTCTCCTCCCCTCTTCCCTTCTCCCCCTCCTCCCTCTCCCCTTCTTCCCCTCCTCCCGCTCCTCCCCTCTTCCCCTCCTCCCTCTTCTCTCCTCTTCCCCTCCCTCTTCCCTTCTTCCTCTCCTCCCCTCTTCCCCTCCTCCCTCTTCTCTCCTCTTCCTCTCCTCCCCTCCTCCCCTTCTCCCTCCCCTTCTCCCTCTCCTCTCCTCTTCCCCTCCTCCCTCTTCCTCTCCTCCCCTCTTCCCCTCCTCCCCTCTTCCCTTCTTCCCCTCCTCCCTCTCCTCTCCTCTTCCCCTCCTCCCTCTTCCTCTCCTCCGCTCTTCCCCTCCTCTGCTCTCCTCTTCCCCTCCTCCCTCTTCCTCTCCTCTCCTCCCCTCCTCCCCTCTTCCCTTCTTCTTCTCCCCTCTTCCCCTCTTCCCTCTACTCTCCTCTCCTCTTCCTCTCCTCCCCTCTTCCCTCTGCTCTCCTCTTCCTCTCCTCCCCTCTTCCCCTTCTTCCTCTCCTCCCTTCTTCCCCTCCTCCCCTCTTCCCCTTCTTCCTCTCCTCCCTTTTTCCCCCTCCTCCCCTCTTCCCCTCCTCCCCTCTTCTCCTTCTTCCTCTCCTCCCTTCCTCCCCTCCTCCCCTCTTCCTCTTCTCCCTTCTTCCTCTCCTCCCTCTTCCCTCTGCTCTCCTCCCCTCTTCCCCTTCCCCTCCTCCATCTCCTCTCTTCACTTCTCCCTCTCCTCTCCTCCCCAAGATGGAGTGATGGGGGCATATCAGGGGTAAGGAGATGGGGGATGATGGAAAGAGGGATTTGGAGGGAGAGAGGTAGCATGTGAGAGAGAATGAAAGGAAGAGAGAGAGAGTGGAAGAGAGAGAGAGGGGGAGGGACAGAGAGCAGGGTAGAGAGGATGGAACAGAAATAGAGATAAAGAGCGAGAGAGAGAGCGAGAGAGCGAGAGAGAGAGAGAGGATGGGTAGAGAGAGAGAGTGAGGATGGGTAGAGAGAGAGAGAGAGAGAGAGAGTGAGGATGGGTAGAGAGAGAGAGTGAGGATGGGTAGAGAGAGAGAGAGAGAGAGAGAGAGAGAGAGAGAGAGAGAGAGAGAGAGAGAGAGAGAGAGAATGAAAGGGGGAGGGCAGGAAGAGGGAGACATTCTAATGTGAAGGATGATGATCAGTAATATATTGTGTCTTGGTCTCCCCCATCAGATGCCTGTGAGCTCACACTGGACCCAAACACAGCATGGAGAAAACTCTCTCTGTCTGAGGAGAACAGAAAGGTGACAAGGAGGAGAGAGGAGCAGCCGTATCCTGATCACCCAGAGAGATTTGAGAACCATGTACAGGTGCTGTGTAGAGAGGGTCTGTCTGGGCGCTGTTACTGGGAGGCAGAGAGGAGTGGAGGAGGGGTTCATATAGCAGTGACATATAAAGGAATCAGCAGGAGAGGAGTGGGTGCTGACTGTGGGCTTGGATACAATAACAAGTCCTGGAGTCTGTACTGTGATGATGACAGATACTCTGCCAGGCACAATAATAAGATCACTGACATACCTGCCCCCCCCTCCAGCTCCCACAGAGTAGGAGTGTATCTGGACTGGCCGGCCGGCACTCTGTCCTTCTACACAGTCTCCTCTGACACACTGACCCACCTGCACACATTCCACAGCACATTCACTGAGCCCCTCTATCCTGGGTTCAGTGTTGGGTTAGACTCCTCAGTGTCCCTGAGTCAGGTAGAATAGCCCACACACACTCTCACACACTGTGCTCACATAGATGTCATTGAAGATTGAACTGTATACAGTTGTGATTGATATCCCAGAGTGTTTGTAAATATTGCTGTGTGTAGAATGTTTGTTTTGTTTTAACCTTTAGATGTAAATATTACTGATATTAAATATGATTAATATCTCTAAATATTACCGACGCTTCCACCAGAGTGAGTTATTTTTCCAAAACGGAAGCTAGCTAGCTTTAGTTAGCTTCCGTTACCTAGCAACCTAGCATAATACTCGTAGCAATGCTACTACCTGCTAGCGTTACTTGTTAGCCTCCTAACTGTACATTTTGAAGCCATACTACAGCGTTTGTCATGTCGTTTTTGTCTATCGGAAAATAGTGGGTTGGAATGTTCAGAATCACACGTGCGACGTTACTCTGTGGGGCTTTCGAACTATCGCACACGTGTGATGCTACTCCTTAACGGGTTCATTGTTGACAAACAACAATCCAAGTTTATGTACCCTTAGTATAGATAGTCCACATATTTAAATTTTAGGTATATGTTTATTGTATGCACCTTCCTGCCAAAGCAAATTCCTTGTCTGTGCAAACTCTCATGGCGAATAAATCCCATTCTGATTCTGATTCTGATCCTGTCTTTGATCTCAGTTCCACTGAATGTGATGAACTAAATAGTGTCTTAGTGACTAAATAAGGAGAAATAAAGATGTTTTATACAGGATGATAGAAGACATGCTGTGTGTTTGTTGGTGACCCAGTGGCCCTATAGACACACACACACACATGTACACACACACATGTACACACACACACACGTACACACACACACACGTACACACACACACATGTACACACACACACACACACACACACTGGAATCACTACATTTAGGACCAGTAATATGACAGTATTACCCACTTGAATATACACTGTGTGTGTGTCTAGTGTGATCCCCTCCCTCCCTACTCTCTCCCCCACCCTCCCTCCCTACTCTCTCCCCCACCCTCCCTCCCTACTCTCTCCCCCACCCTCCCTCCCTACTTTCTCCCACCCTCCCTTCCTACTCTCTCCCCCACCCTCTCTCCCTACTCTCTCCCCCCACCCTCCCTCCCCACACTCCCTCCCTACTCTCTCCCCCCACCCTCCCTCCCTACTCTCTCCCCCCACCCTCCCTCCCTACTCTCTCCCCCACCCTCCCTCCCTACTCTCTCCCCCCACCCTCCCTCCCTACTCTCTCCCCCACCCTCCCTCCCTACTCTCTCCCCCCACCCTCCCTCCCTACTCTCTCCCCCCACCCTCCCTCCCTACTCTCTCCCCCCACCCTCCCTCCCTACTCTCCCTCCCTACTCTCTCCCCCCACCCTCCCTCCCTACTCTCTCTCCCCCCACCCTCCCTCCCTACTCTCTCCCCCACCCTCCCTCCCTACTCTCTCCCCCCACCCTCCCTCCCTACTCTCTCCCCCCACCCTCCCTCCCTACTCTCTCCCCCCCACCCTCCCTCCCTACTCTCTCCCCCCCCACCCTCCCTCCCTACTGTCTCCCCCCACCCTCCCTCCCTACTCTCCCTCCCTACTCTCTCCCCTCACCTCCCTCCCTACTCTCCCACCCTCCCTCCCTACTCTCTCCCCCCACTCCTCATCTCCCTCCACTGGCTTCCCATCACGGCCCGCATCAGATTCAAGACTCTGGTACTGACCTTCCGAGCGGTGAACGGGACTGCTCCCGACTACATCAAGTCTCTCCTCCAGCCTTACACCCCCCCCCCCCCCCCCCCCCCCCCCGCCACCTACGGTCTTCTTCTGACAACCGTCTGCTCTTATGGTTCTTCCTTCTGACACTTATTTAGGTTTTTCACAATGTGTGCTTCTTGTTTGGCTCCCCGCAATGTTTGGGGCGTCTCAGTGTTATGATCAGTGACCTGTGCTCTTTTGTAAAGCTCTCTCTTGGAAGTCGCTTTGGAGAAAAGCGTCTGCTAAATGAATAAATGTAAATGTACTCTCTCACCCTCCCTCCCTACTCTCTCCCCCCACCCTCCCTCCCTACTCTCTCCCCCCCACCCTCCCTCCCTACCCTCCCTCCCTACTCTCTCCCCCCACCCTCCCTCCCTACTCTCCCTCCCTACTCTCTCCTCCCACCCTCCCTCCCTACCCTCCCTCGCTACTCTCTCCCCCCACCCTCCCTCCCTACTCTCTCCCCCCACCCTCCCTCCCTACTCTCTCCCCCCACCCTCCCTACTCTCTCCCCCCCACCCTCCCTCTCTACTCTCTCCCCCCACCCTCCCTACTCTCTCCCCCCCACCCTCCCTCTCTACTCTCTCCCCCCACCCTCCCTCCCTACTCTCTCCCCCCACCCTCCCTACTCTCTCCCCCCCACCCTCCCTCTCTACTCTCTCCCCCCACCCTCCCTACTCTCTCCCCCCCCACCCTCCCTCTCTACTCTCTCCCCCCACCCTCCCTCCCTACTCTCTCCCCCCACCCTCCCTACTCTCTCCCCCCACCCTCCCTCTCTACTCTCTCCCCCCCCCACCCTCCCTCCCTACTCTCTCCCCCCACCCACCCACCCTCCCCCCACCCTCCCTCCCTACTCTCTCCCCCCCCACCCTCCCTCCCTACTCTCTCCCCCCACCCTCCCTCCCTACCCTCCCTCCCTACTCTCTCCACCCTCCCTCCCTACTTTCTCTCTCCCCCCACCCTCCCTCCCTACTCTCTCCCCCACCCTCCCTCCCTACTCTCTCCCCCCCACCCTCCCTCCCTACTCTCTCCCCCCCACCCTCCCTCCCTACCCTCCCTCCCTACTCTCTCCCCCCCACCCTCCCTCCCTACTTTCTCTCTCCCCCACCCTCCCTCCCTACTCTCTCCCCCACCCTCCCTCCCTACTCTCTCCCCCCCACCCTCCCTCCCTACTTTCTCTCTCCCCCCACCCTCCCTCCCTACCCTCCCTCCCTCCCTCCCTACCCTCCCTCCCTACTCTCTCCCCCCACCCTCCCTCCCTACTCTCTCCCCCCCCACCCTCCCTCCCTACTCTCTCTCTCCCCTCACCCTCCCTCCCCACTCTCTCCCCCCACCCACCCTCCCCCCACCCTCCCTCCCTACTCTCTCCCCCCACCCTCCCTCCCTACTCTCTCCCCCCCACCCTCCCTCCCTACCCTCCCTCCCTACTCTCTCCCCCCCACCCTCCCTCCCTACTTTCTCTCTCCCCCACCCTCCCTCCCTACTCTCTCCCCCACCCTCCCTCCCTACTTTCTCCCCCCCACCCTCCCTCCCTACCCTCCCTCCCTCCCTACCCTCCCTCCCTACTCTCTCCCCCCCACCCTCCCTCCCCACCCTCCCTCCCTACTCTCTCCCCCCCCACCCTCCCTCCCTACTTTCTCTCTCCCCCACCCTCCCTCCCTACTCTCTCCCCCACCCTCCCTCCCTACTCTCTCCCCCCAACCCTCCCTCCCTACTCTCTCCCCCCCACCCTCCCTCCCTACCCTCCCTCCCTACTCTCTCCCCCCCACCCTCCCTCCCTACTTTCTCTCTCCCCCACCCTCCCTCCCTACTCTCTCCCCCACCCTCCCTCCCTACTCTCTCTCCCCCACCCTCCCTCCATACTCTCTCCCCCCCACCCTCCCTCCCTACTCTCTCCCCCCACCCTCCCTACTCTCCCTCACTACTCTCTCCCCCCACCCTCCCTCCCTACCCTCCCTCCCTACTCTCTCCCCCCCACCCTCCCTCCCTACTCTCTCCCCCCACCCTCCCTCCCTACTCTCTCCCTACTCTCTCCCCCCAACCCTCCCTCCCTACTCTCTCCCCCCACCTTCCCTCCCTACTCTCTCCCCCCCACCCTCCCTCCCTACTCTCTCTCCCCCACCCTCCCTCCCTACTCTCTCCCCCCACCCTCCCTCCCTACTCTCTCTCTCCCCCACCCTCCCTCCCTACTCTCTCCCCCCCCCCTCCCCCCCCCCCCCCCCCCCCCCGCCACCTACGGTCTTCTTCTGACAACCGTCTGCTCTTATGGTTCTTCCTTCTGGCACTTATTTAGGTTTTTCACAATGTGTGCTTCTTGTTTGGCTCCCCGCAATGTTTGGGGCGTCTCAGTGTTATGATCAGTGACCTGTGCTCTTTTGTAAAGCTCTCTCTTGGAAGTCGCTTTGGAGAAAAGCGTCTGCTAAATGAATAAATGTAAATGTACTCTCTCACCCTCCCTCCCTACTCTCTCCCCCCACCCTCCCTCCCTACTCTCTCCCCCCCACCCTCCCTCCCTACTCTCTCCCCCCACCCTCCCTCCCTACCCTCCCTCCCTACTCTCTCCCCCCCACCCTCCCTCCCTACTTTCTCTCTCCCCCACCCTCCCTCCCTACTCTCTCCCCCACCCTCCCTCCCTACTCTCTCCCCCCCACCCTCCCTCCCTACTTTCTCTCTCCCCCACCCTCCCTCCCTACTCTCTCCCCCCCCCACCCTCCCTCCCTACTCTCTCCCCCCACCCTCCCTCCCTACCCTCCCTCCCTACCCTCCCTCCCTACTCTCTCTCTCCCCCACCCTCCCTCCCTACTCTCTCCCCCCCACCCTCCCTCCCTACTCTCTCCCCCCACCCTCCCTCTCTACTCTCCCTCCCTACTCTCTCCCCCCACCCTCCCTCCCTACTCTCTCCCCCCTCCCTCCCTCCCTACTCTCCCTCCCTACTCTCTCCCCCCACCCTCCCTCCCTACCCTCCCTCGCTACTCTCTCCCCCCACCCTCCCTCCCTACTCTCTCCCCCCACCCTCCCTCCCTACCCTCCCTCCCTACTCTCTCCCCCCACCCTCCCTCCCTACTTTCTCCCCCCCCCCCCCCCCCCCCACCCCGCCACCTACGGTCTTCTTCTGACAACCGTCTGGTGGTCCCACCGCTCAAGAGCACCCGCTCCCAACCCAAGCTCTTCTCCTGTCTGGCCCCCCAATGGTGGAATCACCTCCCCACCTCCATCAGAGACACTGACTGTCTCTCCACCTTCAAGAAAAGGCTCAAGACGCACTTGTTCCGGGAGTACAACGGTATTTAAGGATGATTTGCTGGACCTGATTTTAGTTTCCTCCAGGATCACAATGACTCTTACTTAGAGACTTGTTGCTCTTGTTGGTTAACTGTAACTGATTTAAAATGATCGTACTCGCTGTGAAATATATTTTTACTGTTGCTTGTTTTTTCTACAGGTACACTCTTGCACTTTTTTGAGGTTCATGTTGTTTAATTGTAACTTACTCAACTACAAGCTCTTATGGTTCTTCCTTCTGGCACTTATTTAGGTTTTTCACAATGTGTGCTTCTTGTTTGGCTCCCCGCAATGTTTGGGGCGTCTCAGTGTTATGATCAGTGACCTGTGCTCTTTTGTAAAGCTCTCTCTTGGAAGTCGCTTTGGAGAAAAGCGTCTGCTAAATGAATAAATGTAAATGTACTCTCTCACCCTCCCTCCCTACTCTCTCCCCCCACCCTCCCTCCCTACTCTCTCCCCCCACCCTCCCTCCCTACTCTCTCCCCCCACCCTCCCTCCCTACTCTCTCCCCCCCACCCTCCCTCCCTACTCTCTCCCCCCCCACCCTCCCTCCCTACTCTCTCCCCCCACCCTCCCTCCCTACTCTCTCCCAACACCCTCCCTCCCTACTCTCCCTCCCTACTCTCTCCCCCCACCCTCCCTCCCTACTCTCTCCCCCCTCCCTCCCTACCCTCCCTCCCTACTCTCTCCCCCCACCCTCCCTCCCTACTTTCTCCCCAATCCCTCCCCCCCCCCCCCCCCGCCACCTACGGTCTTCTTCTGACAACCGTCTGCTCTTATGGTTCTTCCTTCTGGCACTTATTTAGGTTTTTCACAATGTGTGCTTCTTGTTTGGCTCCCCGCAATGTTTGGGGCGTCTCAGTGTTATGATCAGTGACCTGTGCTCTTTTGTAAAGCTCTCTCTTGGAAGTCGCTTTGGAGAAAAGCGTCTGCTAAATGAATAAATGTAAATGTATTCTCTCACCCTCCCTCCCTACTCTCTCCCCCCTCCCTCCCTCCCTACTCTCTCCCCCCCACCCTCCCTCCCTACTCTCTCCCCCCACCCTCCCTCCCTACTCTCTCCCCCCACCCACCCTCCCCCCACCCTCCCTCCCTACTCTCTCCCCCCACCCTCCCTCCCTACTCTCTCCCCCCACCCTCCCTCCCTACCCTCCCTCGCTACTCTCTCCCCCCACCCTCCCTCCCTACTCTCTCCCCCCACCCTCCCTCCCTACTCTCCCTCCCTACTCTCTCCCCCCACCCTCCCTCCCCACCCTCCCTCCCTACTCTCTCCCCCCACCCTCCCTCCCTACTCTCTCCCCCCACCCTCCCTCCCTACTCTCTCCCCCCCACCCTCCCTCCCTACTCTCACCCCACCCTCCCTCCCTACTCTCCCTCCCTACTCTCTCCCCCCACCCTCCCTCCCTACCCTCCCTCCCTACTCTCTCCCCCCACCCTCCCTCCCTACCCTCCCTCGCTATTCTCTCCCCCCCACCCTCCCTCCCTACTCTCTCCCCCCACCCTCCCTCCCTACCCTCCCTCCCTACTCTCTCCCCCCACCCTCCCTCCCTACCCTCCCTCCCTACTCTCTCCCCCCACCCTCCCTCCCTACCCTCCCTCCCTACTCTCTCCCCCCACCCTCCCTCCCCACCCTCCCTCCCTACTCTCTCCCCTCACCCTCCCTCCCTACTCTCTCCCCCCCACCCTCCCTCCCTACTCTCTCCCCCCTCCCTCCCTACTCGCTCCCCCCACCCTCCCTCCCTACCCTCCCTCCCTACTCTCTCCCCCCACCCACCCTCCCTACTTTCTCCCCCACCCTCCCCCCCTCCCCACTCTCCCCACCCTCCCTCCCCACACTCCCTCCCTACTCTCTCCCCCCACCCTCCCTCCCCACTCTCTCCCTACTCTCTCCCCCCACCCTCTCTCCCTACCCTCCCTCCCTACTCTCTCCCCCACCCTCCCTCCCTACTCTCTCCCCCCCACCCTCCCTCCCTACTCTCTCCCCCCACCCTCCCTCCCTACTCTCCCTCCCTACTCTCTCCCCCCACCCTCCCTCCCTACCCTCCCTCCCTACTCTCTCCCCCAACCCTCCCTCCCTACTCTCTCCCCCCACCCTCCCTCCCTACCCTCCCTCGCTACTCTCTCCCCCCACTCCTCCCTACTCTCTCCCCCCACCCTCCCTCCCTACTCTCTCCTCCCTACTCTCTCCCCCCACCCTCCCTCCCTACTCTCTCCCCCCACCCTCCCTCCCTACCCTCCCTCCCTACTCTCTCCCCCCATCCTCCCTCCCTACTCTCTCCCCCCACCCTCCCTCCCCACCCTCCCTCCCTACTCTCTCCCCCCACCCTCCCTCCCTACTCTCCCTCCCTCCCCACTCTCCCTCCCTACTCTCTCCCGCCACCCTCTCTCCCTCCCTAATCTTTCCCCCCACCCTCCCTCCCTACCCTCCCTCGCTACTCTCTCCCCCTACCCTCCCTCCCTACTCTCTCCCCCCACCCTCCCTCCCTACCCTCCCTCCCTACTCTCTCCCCCCACCCTCCCTCCCTACTCTCTCCCCCCTCCCTCCCTCCCTACTCTCTCCCCCCCACCCTCCCTCCCTACTCTCTCCCCCCACCCTCCCTCCCTACTCTCTCCCCCCACCCACCCTCCCCCCACCCTCCCTCCCTACTCTCTCCCCCCACCCTCCCTCCCTACTCTCTCCCCCCACCCTCCCTCCCTACCCTCCCTCGCTACTCTCTCCCCCCACCCTCCCTCCCTACTCTCTCCCCCCACCCTCCCTCCCTACTCTCCCTCCCTACTCTCTCCCCCCACCCTCCCTCCCCACCCTCCCTCCCTACTCTCTCCCCCCACCCTCCCTCCCTACTCTCTCCCCCCACCCTCCCTCCCTACTCTCTCCCCCCCACCCTCCCTCCCTACTCTCACCCCACCCTCCCTCCCTACTCTCCCTCCCTACTCTCTCCCCCCACCCTCCCTCCCTACCCTCCCTCCCTACTCTCTCCCCCCACCCTCCCTCCCTACCCTCCCTCGCTATTCTCTCCCCCCCACCCTCCCTCCCTACTCTCTCCCCCCACCCTCCCTCCCTACCCTCCCTCCCTACTCTCTCCCCCCACCCTCCCTCCCTACCCTCCCTCCCTACTCTCTCCCCCCACCCTCCCTCCCTACCCTCCCTCCCTACTCTCTCCCCCCACCCTCCCTCCCCACCCTCCCTCCCTACTCTCTCCCCTCACCCTCCCTCCCTACTCTCTCCCCCCCACCCTCCCTCCCTACTCTCTCCCCCCTCCCTCCCTACTCGCTCCCCCCACCCTCCCTCCCTACCCTCCCTCCCTACTCTCTCCCCCCACCCACCCTCCCTACTTTCTCCCCCACCCTCCCCCCCTCCCCACTCTCCCCACCCTCCCTCCCCACACTCCCTCCCTACTCTCTCCCCCCACCCTCCCTCCCCACTCTCTCCCTACTCTCTCCCCCCACCCTCTCTCCCTACCCTCCCTCCCTACTCTCTCCCCCACCCTCCCTCCCTACTCTCTCCCCCCCACCCTCCCTCCCTACTCTCTCCCCCCACCCTCCCTCCCTACTCTCCCTCCCTACTCTCTCCCCCCACCCTCCCTCCCTACCCTCCCTCCCTACTCTCTCCCCCAACCCTCCCTCCCTACTCTCTCCCCCCACCCTCCCTCCCTACCCTCCCTCGCTACTCTCTCCCCCCACTCCTCCCTACTCTCTCCCCCCACCCTCCCTCCCTACTCTCTCCTCCCTACTCTCTCCCCCCACCCTCCCTCCCTACTCTCTCCCCCCACCCTCCCTCCCTACCCTCCCTCCCTACTCTCTCCCCCCATCCTCCCTCCCTACTCTCTCCCCCCACCCTCCCTCCCCACCCTCCCTCCCTACTCTCTCCCCCCACCCTCCCTCCCTACTCTCCCTCCCTCCCCACTCTCCCTCCCTACTCTCTCCCGCCACCCTCTCTCCCTCCCTAATCTTTCCCCCCACCCTCCCTCCCTACCCTCCCTCGCTACTCTCTCCCCCTACCCTCCCTCCCTACTCTCTCCCCCCACCCTCCCTCCCTACCCTCCCTCGCTACTCTCTCCCCCTACCCTCCCTCCCTACTCTCTCCCCCCACTCTCCCTCCCTACTCTCCCTCCCTACTCTCTCCCCCCACCCTCCCTCCCTACTCCCTCCCTACTCGCTCCCCCCACCCTCCCTCCCTACTCTCTCCCCCCACCCTCCCTCCCTACTCTCCCTCCCTACTCTCTCCCCCCACCCTCCCTCCACACCCTCCCTCCCTACTCTCTCCCCCCACCCTCCCTCCCTACGCTCCCTCCCTACTCTCTCCCCCCACCCTCCCTCCCTACCCTCCCTCCCTACCCTCCCTCCCTACTCTCTGATATGAAAGGACCCTGGACTTAGTGGTGGACGCCTCAGACACACATCCCATCTACCTGCACCTGGGCTCAATCTACCTGGAGGAGGCCAGGGGGAGATGGGCGGGGTAACACACACACATGAACCAGGGAGATGGTTTAGTAACTGAACTAGGAGGTAGTTCGGTGACAATCATTGTTTTGCTGAAACCCATCTGTTTGTATCTGTCCATTTGTAGTATTTTTGTGGAAAAACATCATGTTGTTGTAATTATGAAGATGGTTAATGATTATGGACTTAAAGATATTTGTAATCACTCTTTGGTATATGCCATATTATTGGAAACCATATTATTACAAGTTATACTAGAGAGGGTACAATTTCTGGGGAAATTGTGGGGTGTGCTTGCTTGCGTCGGTTGCACAGGGGTCCGTTTTTGAATGACATTTTTACAACTGATTTCTGTATATTTTATATGAAAATGCATACTTATTATTTATAAAGATTAAATAGATTTAAAAGCATTTTTTTTGCTGCTCATTTACAACTGAAAATACGAGTGAAGTGTAGAATGAAATAGATGTCTTCTCATTTCCCCTGCAAGAGGCAGCCTCATCGTTGAATCAAAACGAATAAATTTGGCAGACCGGTGTAAAGATTTACCTAATCTCTATGACTTAAACGTCATTTTAAGTTTTTCCCTTCTCGTGATATTTTCAGGCATGTAGCCTACTCATTGCATTCATTCATTAATAAAGAACCCCCTTTGAAGATTATTCTACGACGTTACCCGGCAGTAGAAGATGGAATCGCGATTCAAACGTTACCATCTGCTAACTGAAAATATGCTCCCCAAAACGTAAATAAGCTTGACATTTATTTAGTGGAAAATCGCTCATTCATAAAAAGCTCACTGGTAGCGATCATTGTCAGTAACAACGCAAAATGCGATATAGCCCTGTGTGGAGAAGCTGCCCCGGTAAATTGTACTACTACGGTACAGTACTAGACTACTTTTAGATTTAACGTTCCGTTGTACGGTTTAGGCTGAAATTAATTATTTTCATGAACAGATTGACAACGTTTAGGCTGTGGCAATGAAGTTCAGGTTAGTAGTTAGATAGACTTTTGATTTAAGTAAGGGGAGTTCCAGTAAGGGGAGTTCCAAAACAGCACTCCCCTTACTTAAATCAAAAGTCTATCTAACTACTAACCTGAACTTCATTGCCACAGCCTAAACCATGTCAATCTGTTCATGAAAATAATTAATTTCAGCCTAAACCGTACAACGGAACGTTAAATCCAATTCAACCAACGCAATCGCTACCAAGACGAACACAGCAGTAGTCTAGTACTGTACCGTAGTAGTACAATTTACCGGGGCAGCTTCTCCACACAGGGCTATATCGCATTTTGCGTTGTTACTGACAATGGTCGCTACCAGTGAGCTTTTTATGAATGAGCGATTTTCCACTAAATAAATGTCAAGCTTATTTACGTTTTGGGGGGCATATTTTCAGTTAGCAGATGGTACTGTTTGAATCGCGATTCAATCTTCTACTGCCGGTAACGTCGTAGAATAATCTTCAAAGGGGTTCTTTATTCATGAATGAATGCAATATGAGTAGGCTAAATGCTTGAAAATATCACGAGAAGGGAAAAACTTAAAAGGACGTTTAAGTCATAGAGATTAGGTCCATTTTTACACCGGTCTGCCAAATTTATTCGTTTTGATTCAACGATGAGGCTGCCTCTTGCAGGGGAAATGAGAAGACATCTATTTCATTCTACACTTCACTCGTATTTTCAGTTGTAAATGAGCAGCAAAAAAAATATGCTTTTAAATCTATGTAATCTTTATAAATAATAAGTATGCATTTTTATATAACATATACAGAAATATCAGTTGTAAAAATGTCATTCAAAAACGGACCCCTGTGCAACCGACGCAAGCAAGCACACCCTACAATTTCCCCAGAAATTGTACCCTCTCTAGTTCTGTTTTATTATGCCTACATAGCCATAAGTTGGGTCTTTGGAAGGTGTGACTACGAAAGGCCTGTGTAACTAAGGCAAGTCAGAGGTCACAATATTTCCAAAGTGTATAATGTCATGCAACTTTGTACGAGGAAAAAAGAAAGGAATGACAAGGCCAATTCTGGGAGCCCTATCTGTAGACCTAATCGAAAGCTATCTAGCCTACGATGTCCTTTTTCACTGCCTGACAATGGCTATGTTAATCATTTTGTATCCTCCCATGTAGTGATACCATATACTCTTTGTTTGAAGGCGTCACAATATAAGTGTATTAATGTCATTGTTTGTTTTGTCTTGTCTCTGGCAAAGTTGCCCTGGAGATGCCCTTACGGTGTAGGTCTTCTATCACATGGATGCAGAGTTATGTGGGACATGTAGAGGTATTGATGGCCTCTGCAAGTTATATCTGCAGAAGTGTAGTGGTGGGGAAAAACCCTAGTGCTCACTGGCTCATCATATGTCCAGCAGTCCCTGTGTGTAAGACGCTCACTGTCAAGGGAGAGACACCAAATTTACTAACCAAGAACGTCACGACCACTGGCTGGGGTGATGAGTATAATCGATATGTAATCATATATACATCACATGGAGTATTCTGTGCACCTTATTTTTGATCTATGCGAGTGAAACGGACCAATTTTGATATGTAATAGGACCTCAGTGCGAAGCATCTCAGTGTGGATGGTGGAAGGGCAGACAGTACAGTATGACGACTAGCGATGACTCAGTTTGTCACATATACTTAGGTAGAGGCTAGAACGGATACTCATGTCGCATTATGAGCATAGTTAACCCATATGGCTCGTGTTATGCGTGTCATTGGCTACGGGGAGTTTCTAGTTTTAGTCCCCCATACCCTTACAATTATACTCCCCTGCTATGTGATTGCAATAATCTGATAGCTTAAGCGAGTGTTGGAATGAAGGATAGTCCACCAGGCCACCTATGTTGTGCTTCGCTCATGATGCCATTTAAGGAAAAGATCAACATTTCCGATGCCTTGTTTTTGATTTTGATGTTTCAACGGTCAACTTGTATGCTTTTAAGGTGTATGTTGTTGATGTTTCAATGTTTTGACTATTTGTATTTTATCATTGTTTATGTTCTATCATGATTGTTTCTGTTTCATAATTACAATGGTAGTTCCAGCTTGGGTTGTGGTGGGACTTTGCCAGTCCCACAGGGGGGAATGTTGTGGAAAAACATCATATTGTTGTAATTATGAAGATGGTTAATGATTATGGACTTAAAGATATTTGTAATCACTCTTTGGTATATGCCATATTATTGGAAACCATATTATTACAAGTTATATTATAGGAAACCAGATGCAAAGCAGTTTGCTGAATAGTGTTATTCCTAAACAATAGTAGGAGACATGAAGCCCAAAAATAAGGTTTAAATAATTAAAGGAAGAGTGGGGGAGAGGAGCATGTGTATGCTTTCATAAAGGACCAGGACGCACAGCTATGACTTATGAGACATATTTGTGGCCTTTCGCCCAGAAACCTAATGCAGCTGGCCATTCAAGGTCAGAAAGAGCCTAATTGGAAGAAGTGTCTATGTAGGAAAGTACCTGTTTTGAATCCCCTGAGACAAGGGATCCGCTTTGTAAGATTACCTAATGTCTACGAAACCAACAAATATCGTACCATATTAACATACAATGGGGAGAAGACTATATAAGTTAAATTGTCCGGAGAGAACTTCAGTCTGATCCCGGGATCAGGCTCACGTTCTATTGGGAATCTTTGTTACCTGAGAACCAATAAAACACTTTGCATCAACCCTGCTGAGTTCCAGTGCCGTTTTTAAATTTTGAGAATTGACTGAAGATGTACAGAACTTTTGTTTCATCAGTATGAGAAGGCTCAAATGACATATTTAGGTGCCTGCATGAGTACCCGTCTTGTCTCACCTCCCTGAGAGCCCTGCATATCCCAGACCTGCTCAACAAAGGAGCAGACCTGATGTCACGGGGACGAACCACCGTTGGGGGTGGATGGACGAGGCCTCTCCCTCAGTGGAAGGATGCTCTCCCAAGCCGGAGGCACGGTGAAGAGCCCACCTGGGATCGGAGGTCCTCTCATGGCTTGGCTACTGAGAGGGACCTGTTAGAACACAGAGGTCTGTCTGAGGCTGTCATCCAGACTGTACAGAGCACACGCATGTGATCCACTGTGAGGGGTCATGTGATCCACTGTGAGGGGTCATGTGATCCACTGTGAGGGGTCATGTGACACGCTGGCAAACTTTCTCTCGGTGGTGTGAAGGACAAAACGTTGACCCAGTCTCGTACCGGATCAAAACGTTCTTGTGCTTTTTACAAGCACCACTAGAGGGCAGCACTAGGACATGTCTGCATTGTGAACCACTTGTCTGGGCCTCCTGTTTGTGTGTGTCTGTGTTCACCCTACTACACTGAAAAGAAACACAAAAAAAGCTCCAGTGAATGTCACCCTCTCTCTCTCTCTCTCTCTCTCTCTCTCTCTCTCTCTCTCTCTCTCTCCCTCTCCCTCTCTCCCTCTCCCTCTCCCTCACCCTCTCCCTCTCCCTCTCGTCCTCTCGTCCTCTCGTCCTCTCGTCCTCTCGTCCTCTCGTCCTCTTCTTTCTCTTCTTTCTCTCTTCCTCGCTTCTATTTGTCTTTCTCTTCCTTTCTCTCCCCCCTTTACTCAATCCCTATCTCTCTCTCCCATTCTTCTCTCTGTCCCTGTCTCTCTTTCTCTCTGTCTCATCACTCTTTCTCTCCTATCTCTCTTTCTGCCCTTCTCTCTCTCCCTCCACTTCTCTCTTTCTCCATTACAATCAGGAGAGGCCTGGGATGAGTAAAGTGTTATTAAAGTGTTATTAAAGTGTTAGTAAAGTGTTATTTATTTACAAAAGATGCTGGATTTAACAACAGGTGTGTGTTACTTGGACCCCACAGGGAAATCAGTGATCAGTGGGCATCAGCCCTGCAGCCAAAGAGAAACCCCCCCATGGAGTCCAGGCTCTGGTGGAGGTGGCAGCAGCTGACCACCCAGCCAGACGGGCAGGGGATCAGAAGAGACAAAGACATCAGGGAGGTGAAGGGTCGCTCACAGTGGTAGCATGGACAAACTAAACAGGGAGGTGAAGGGTCGCTCACAGTGGTAGCATGGACAAACTAAACAGGGAGGTGAAGGGTCGCTCACAGTGGTAGCATGGACAAACTAAACAGGGAGGTGAAGGGTCGCTCACAGTGGTAGCATGGACAAACTAAACAGGGAGGTGAAGGGTCGCTCACAGTGGTAGCATGGACAAACTAAACAGGGAGGTGAAGGGTCGCTCACAGTGGTAGCATGGACAAACTAAACAGGGAGGTGAAGGGTCGCTCACAGTGGTAGCATGGACAAACTAAACAGGGAGGGAAACGTATTTAAAGGCACAGCATCATTATGAGGCATGGCACTGTGCTAACTGATAACAGCCCCGGCACAGAGGTAGAGGGACAGGAGAGAGCGTGCGTAGCGGAGGAGTGAGTAGTGAGACATAACATGTGTGGCCCGAGCGTGCAGAGTTCAGTCCTGCCTGACTGAACTGGTGCTAAGCTTCATCACTCTGTCTTCCTCCCTCTGTTCTCTCTTCCCCTCTTTGTCTGTTTCCTTTAGTCTCTCCACCCCTGCTGTAAGGGAGCCCTAGAGACAGTGTAACCCCCCTCAGTGTCCATCTCTGGGTTAACTTTGTCTCAAATGTTCTCAGACGAAACAACCTGTCTGGTACCTGAACCGGTCAGGCTAGCTCTGTCTTCTGTTACAGGGAGGGACATGTTCACAACTACATTTCCTCATTCCTGGCATATGGAGAGAGAGAGGGATAAGAAAGAGAAATGGTTAGAAAAAGGTGGTGGTCCCATCTCTCCTTCTCACCTCCCCGATCTTTCCTCTTCACCTCCTTATATCTCCCCTCCTCCCCTCTCCTCCTCACCTCCTTATATCTCCCCTCCTTCTCTCTCCTCCCTTCCCCCCTTCCTCCTCCCCTCCTTCCTTTCTCCCCTCCTGTTAGGGCCTGCATGTACCCTTACAGAAGTAAGTTCTAGTAATGACACTGCAAACATTGAGGGGTTTATGTTTGCATTGGGAATTATACGTAATGTATATACACCACCCTAAGTACAGCTTAAAATAAAACGATCTTTGTCCATGTTTGTTTAATAATTACTGTATATTATTTACCCATAATTCTAATAAGTCATGGGACCTACACATCTTGGCAACACCCATCATTTCTGCTGGCAGCGTCAAGTTCAAAACAACTGCATTTCCTCATACATGAAGTTGGTTTCTCCACAACAGAGGCTGACAGACAGACAGACAGACATCAGACATGAGCAGGAATGCTGTGTAGCCTACAGCTGAGGAGTGGATGCCTGTAGAAGAAGAGATTCATATCAGTTTTCTATATCAGTAAAACATTCCATCAGTTACAAAAAGAAAAGAGAATGACGTCCAAGTCTTTCTACTTTCTGCAGAAGCTCCCAGTGAATGGCACCGACTCTCTTTAGCTCTCTTTCCCCTCCCCTCTTTCTCTCTCTCTCTTTCTCTCTCTCTCTCTCTCTCTCTCTCTCTCTCTCTCTCTCTCTCTCTCTCTCTCTCTCTCTCTCTCTCTCTTGTCCTCTTCTTTCGCTCTTCCTCCCTTCTATTTGTCTTTCTCTTCTTTTCTCTCTCCCCTTTACTCAATCCCTATCTCTGTCCTCCTCTCCCCACTCTCTCTCTCTCTTCCTCTTTTTGTCTCTTTCCTTTTGTCTCTGCTGTAAGGGAGCCCTAGAGACAGTGTGACCCCCCTCAGTCTCACCATGTGTCCATCTCTGGGTTAACTTTGCCTCAAATGTTCTCAGACGGAACAACCTCTCTGTTACCTCAACCGGTTAGGCTAGCTCTGTCTTCTGTTACAGGGAGGGACATGTTCACAACAACTGCATTTCCTCATTCCTGGCGTGGTTTCTACAGAACAGAGGCTGACAGACTGATACATTTACATTTACATTTATTCATTTAGCAGACGCTTTTATCCAAAGCGACTTCCAAGAGAGAGCTTTACAAAGTGCATAGGTCACTGATCATAACAACAAGATAGCCACAAAACATTGCGAGTAGCCAAAACATGAAGCACACATTGTGAACAACCAAAGTAAGTGCCAAAGGGAAGAACCATAAGAGCTTGTAGTTAAACAAGTTACAATTAAACAACATGAACCGCTATAAGTGCAAGTGTACCTGTGGAAAAAACAAGCAACAATAATAAAAACAATATATGGGAGTCAGTTGGCTGAGCGGTGAGGGAGTCGGGCTAGTAATCCGAAGGTTGCCAGTTCGATTCCCGGTCATGCCAACTGACATTGTGTCCTTGGGCAAGGCACTTCACCCTACTTGCCTCGGGGGAATGTCCCTGTACTTACTGTAAGTCGCTCTGGATAAGAGCATCTGCTAAATGACTAAAAATGTAAAATATCACAGCGAGTACAAAAATTTTAAATCAAAAAACCTCTCCTCCCTCCCTCCCTCCCCCTGCCTATTTATCTTTTCCTGTCTTTCACTGTCTCCCAATAGCTACTTTAAATTTCAAGTAGTTGATCTTTTTCCATGTTTGTTTAATAATTACTGTATATTATTTACCCATAATTCTAATAAGTCATGGGACCTACAAATCTTGGCAACACCCATCATTTCTGCTGGCAGCCTCAAGGTCAAAACAACTGCATTTCCTCAGTTCCTGTTCTACAGAACAGAGGCTGACAGACAGATAGACATCAGAATGAGAAGGTGTTTAGAGTTTTGCCAAAAGAGTGTCGGATTCTGTTCTGTCCTGCCTGACTGAACTGGCGTTAAGCTTCATCACTCTGTCTTCTTCCCTCTTTTCTCTCTTCCTCTCTTTGTCTGTTTCCTTTAGTCTCTCCACCCCTGCTGTAAGGGAGCCCTAGAGACAGTGTGACCCCCTCAGTCTCACCATGTGTCCATCTCTGGGTTAACTTTGCCTCAAATGTTCTCAGACGGAACAACCTCTCTGGTACCTCAACCGGTCAAGTTAGCTCTGTCATCTGTTACAGGGAGGGACATGTTCACAACAACTTGTCCTCATTCCTGGCTTGGTTTCTACAGAACAGAGGCTGACTGACTGATAGACGTCAGAATGAGAATGTGTTTCGAGTTTTGCCAAAAGAGTGTCTGATTCGACAAATGGGTTTAGGCCACTGAACATTTGATTCAGAGAATGGGGTTTAGTGTTTTAGCAATTGTGGAAAAACTGTTAGCATATTACCAAAATAGCATTTTTCCATCTACGTGGATTAGCACCTCCATACCTCTCTGGTATCTTTGCACCCTATCACCCAACCGAGGGGAGCTGGAACATGAAACCCCTTTTTGGTCTCCTAACCCTAACCTGCTGCACTAGTCCACACCTGACCAGTGGGGACCTCGTTCTTACAGTAATATAACTGGAACTGTTAGTTTCTCCTGGCATTCTCTATCCCTGCTCTCCTCTCTCTGTCCCCCTCCACACATCCCCTGTGGTGTGGGGGGTTTGAGCTGTCAGCACCTGCCTGGTCGTCGGTCTGCCAACGTTTGACCTGGTCGCCAGTGGACATCGATCTGTGACAGTCTGCCAAAGCTGGATCTAGTCGCCAAGTGGACATCGGTCTCCCTGACGGACAACAGCTAGTTCCTGGTCCCTTCCCTTCCTGTCCCTCCACCTGCCGGTGATGCTGCACTGCCTGTGATGCTGCACTGCCGGTGATGCTGCACTGCCTGTGATGCTGCGCTGCCTGTGATGCTGCACTGCCTGTGATGCTGCACTGCCTGTGATGCTGCACTGCCTGTGATGCTGCACTGCCTGTGACGCTGCACTGCCGGTGATGCTGCGCTGCCTGTGATGCTGCGCTGCCGGTGATGCTGCACTGCCTGTGATACTACACTGCCTGTGATGCTGCACTGCCTGTGATACTACACTGCCTGTGATGCTGCACTGCCTGTGATGCTGCACTGCCTGTGACGCTGCACTGCCTGTGATGCTGCACTGCCTGTGATGCTGCGCTGCCGGTGATGCTGCACTGCCTGTGATGCTGCGCTGCCTGTGATGCTGCGCTGCCGGTGATGCTGCACTGCCTGTGATACTACACTGCCTGTGATGCTGCACTGCCTGTGATGCTGCGCTGCCTGTGATGCTGCAATGATCACAGTCCCCAGCCCTGTGGCTACCTCTGAAATACTGACATTTACCAACTGACCCAAGTTGAACACTGGGTTTTGGTGTTTCAACACCCATTGACACTTGATGTTCTTGATGTATGACTATGTTAAGCCTGTGTTCTGCTGCTCTCTGTCACCAACTGTCTCTGGAGGAGAGGATCCCTCACTGAATTGCTCCTCCCAAGGTTTCTTCCATTTTTTCTCCTCTAGTGAGTTATTCTGGGAGTTTTTCCTTGTCTTCCTTGAGGGTTTAGGTTGGTTGGGGGGCAGTTCTATGGGCATATGTGAAGCCCTCTGTGACATTGCTTGTAAAAAGGGCACTACAAATACATTTTGATTTTATTTACACATTGTGACGCAGCCTGACTGAGCTTTGTCAACAAACGAGGGAGACGGACGAGGGATGACCAAGATAATAGGTATTTATTCTAACACTAAGTTAACGAATAGCGGAAGTCAATATCCAAGTGAAAAACAGCCGTCTGCAACCGGGAAGGGATCTCCCCCGAACTGGAAGAGTAGTCTTGATATAACCAGACCGGGCACAGGTGTGGCTCATCAGGCCTGATGACCCATCACTCCAACAGGACACCTGAAAGACAGCCAGCAATAAAGAGAGAATACCCCTAGTGGAGGGGAGGGTCGTCACAACATATGCAAGTCAACACATACACACACACACACACACACACACACACACACACACACACACCACACACACACACACACACACACACACCACACACACACACACACACCACACACACACACACCACACACACACACACACACACCACACACACACACACACACACACCACACACACACACACCACACACACACACACACACACACACACACACACCACACACACACACACACACACACACACACCACACACACACACACACACACACACACCACACACACACACACACCACACACACACACACACACCACACAGTGGTGTACTACATTCTCCTCCACTCACACTTACATACAGTATATTTACACATACAGTACACTGATACAAACACGTTCACACATATACACAGGGTTCATTCTCTATCTTTTTCTCTATCTCTCTCTCCTTCCTGTCAAGACTCAGGTTAAGAAAATGGATATCAAGTTTGAGTCAACACACCTTAACCAGGATCAAATCCTCCTCCTCTCTCCTCCTCCACTCCTCCCCCTCTCTCCTCCTCATCCCCTCTCCTTTACCTCCTCTCTCCTCCTCTACACCTCCCCCTCTCTCCTTCAAACCTTTCTCCCATCCTGTTTGGGCATGCATGCACCCTTACATAAGAAAGTTCCAGTAATAAGACTCCAAACAGGATCAACTGGTCCAAGCATAAGTGTGTTTGTCTGTGTGTGTGTGTATGTATGTGGGTGTGACACATTCAAATATGTACTGTATGTTCATGAACAGTACCAATACCAACAGCAGTAAGAGGAGTCTTTAATGTTGGGATCAGATGAGTACAAGGCAGCACTACAGGTGATCAGACTGTCAGCATTACTGTCAGACACACACAGAACCAGATGGAGCACAGAGAGGAGGCTGAGGGTGAAACCAGAGTTTTATAAAGGTCAGTAGAAGGTGTTTATTCATATGTTGGAGAGTGAAGGATTTACTGTCAGTCCAGAATAGGTTATGAGTAAGTAAATTAGCATCTCTATTACTGGTCTGATGTGTTATCCTTTCAAATACTGACGTGTTTGTTTATCAGCATAGACCCTAGGCTGTACAGTATACCATTATTTCATGTCCATTAAACATGTCTAGTGTGTCTGTAAATGTGATCAGAGGCTACTGTGAGGATGTACTGTGTTATCAGTAAACAGTGGCCAAGGAAGGAGACAGACTATGAAATTTAACAAGAAAACTGTACATGTGTAATCAAGGGTCTATTTAGACTACTTTGGTCCTCTATAGACTGGGGAGCTAGTGCTAACAGTTTTTGATTGTGGATCAAAGAGATGGCTAGCCCATGACAACCCATGATGACATAAACCTTCATTCAATACACCATCTAGTGTAAACCTGTTCCATGTGTTCCTCTGTGCATTGGTGAATGTTTCATTTGCACTGTGCAAGAGTATCCTGAGCATGAGAAAGACCCTGATCAGAGACAGGACAGAGAGAGGAGGGTTCTGGCAGGGCAGGTGATCAGAGACAGGGCAGAGAGAGGAGGGCTCTGGCAGGGCAGGTGATCAGAGACAGGACAGAGAGAGGAAGGTTCTGGCAGGGCAGGTGATCAGAGACAGGGCAGAGAGAGGAGGGTTCTGGCAGGGCAGGTGATCAGAGACAGGGCAGAGAGAGGAGGGTTCTGGCAGGGCAGGTGATCAGAGACAGGGCAGAGAGAGGAGGGTTCTGGCAGGGCAGGTGATCAGAGACAGGGCAGAGAGAGGAGGGTTCTGGCAGGGCAGGTGATCAGAGACAGGGCAGAGAGAGGAGGGTTCTGGCAGGGCAGGTGATCAGAGACAGGGCAGAGAGAGGAGGGTTCTGGCAGGGCAGGTGATCAGAGACAGGGCAGAGAGAGGAGGGTTCTGGCAGGGCAGGTGATCAGAGACAGGGCAGAGAGAGGAGGGTTCTTATACGGCCTTCTATCTAAGATTCTTGATATAATCTATATTAATGACCTAAGGGGAAGTTCTTGAAAGGGTCAGTTGGAGGCATCCAGTAAGGTGCTAATGAAGCAGCTGATGACAGTAGCTTTGTAGTTTACAAGTAGGGTGAAGTGCCTTGCCCAAGGACACAACGTCATTTGGCACAGCCGGGAATCGAACCGGTAAGCTTCAGATTACTAGCCCGACTCCCTAACCGCTCAGCCTCCTGACTCCCCATTTATCCTGTATAAGAATGATTCTGTGTTCAGCATCCTTGTGTGTAGAGAGAGGCCTACCCCCAAATCTGAACTTTGGGTAACACTAGGCTTACGTCAACAAGGTGACCTGGGCTGACCACTCTCTCTTACTGGAGGCCATAAAAGATGTCTGGCCTTATCTGTGTTGGGTGAATCATATGGTCAAGTTTACAGGGGTCAGAGAGCGCACACACGCACACACTCAAACACGCACACACGCACGCGCGCCAGGTCTATGCAAGGGAGCCAATGAAAGAAGAGCCATGGGACATTTGCATGCCTGTTTTAGCAGTGAAGAGCGGTTTCTGTTTAAATAGCTAGCTAGCACAACATGCTAGCAGACAAACTTTGTAGCACAATGGCGTGTGATGTTTTTGTCTCCTTGCGGCCGCAAGCAATAAAGCTTTCTTAAACTTGTTCACCGACTGACTGTGCAATGCTTGATAGATGAATATTTCTGACACCTTCCCCTATTTTTCCTCACCCTTTCTGCCCCCTCTGCCCTTTCCCCCTCTTCACCTCTTGTCTTTCTTCGCTCCTCCTTTCCTCCTCTATCCACCCCCTCTCTACTCACCTCCCCCTATTTCTCCTCCTCTCCTTCCCTCTCTTCCTCCTCTCTTCCCCCTATATCCCATCACATTGGGCATGTATGCACCCTTACATAAGAAAGTTACAGTAATAACACTCCAAACAGGATCAACTGGTCCAACAAGGAAGTGTGTGTGTGTGTGTATGTATGTGGGTGTGACGCAGTAAGAGGAGTCTTCAAGCTTGGGATCAGATGAGTACAAGGCAGCACTACAGGTGATCAGACTGTCAGCATTACTGTCAGACACACACAGAACCAGATGGAGCACAGAGAGGAGGCTGATGGTGAAACCAGAGTTTTATAAAGGTCAGTAGAAGGTGTTTATTCATATGTTGGAGAGTGAAGGATTTACTGTCAGTCCAGAATAGGTTATGATTACAGTTAGTAACTTAGCATCCCTAACCGTGGTCTGATGTCTTACCCTTTCAAATACTGGATGTGTGTTTGTTTAAAAGCATTGATCTTAGGCTTTACAGTATACCATTATTTCACGTCCATTAAACATAGTGTGTCTGTAAATGTGATCAGGGCAGAGAGAGGAGGGTTCTGGCAGGGCAGGTGATCAGAGACAGGGCAGAGAGAGGAGGGTTCTGGCAGGGCAGGTGATCAGAGACAGGGCAGAGAGAGGAGGGTTCTGGCAGGGCAGGTGATCAGAGACAGGGCAGAGAGAGGAGGGTTCTGGCAGGGCAGGTGATCAGAGACAGGGCAGAGAGAGGAGGGTTCTGGCAGGGCAGGTGATCAGAGACAGGGCAGAGAGAGGAGGGTTCTGGCAGGGCAGGTGATCAGAGACAGGGCAGAGAGAGGAGGGTTCTGGCAGGGCAGGTGATCAGAGACAGGGCAGAGAGAGGAGGGTTCTGGCAGGGCAGGTGATGTAGGCTGCAGGTGAGGGAGGACAAACATCCAGAGTTACAGTACAGATCACAGTACAGTGGTAAATGACATTTTCTTGAAGAATTATTGATAAATACAAAATGTTATTGTAGCACATTCACGACATCACGGTTCTTTCGAACGGGCGTTTATTGCTTTGCTCTTCTGCTCTTAAGGCATCCACGTCACGCCGTGAGAACTATGTGAACGAACATAGTAAGCACGTCAAATACATTATACATTACTGAAGAAACGAAAAAATACAAATTGCACTTAGCACCAAATATAAATAAAGCTTCAAATGCAAGATAATATACCTCATTGGATGCTTGTCTTGAAAAGAGGTTCTTAAATCTGTTAAACTCTTATTGTTCTTTTTGGCCTTTACAAAAGTGTAACTCTGTAAGCTTAATTAGCAGAGCGCAGAAACGATTTCTCTGGTCCATTAACAAATTCCACAGCAGTGGAAACCACAACAGAGAACTTTAGTTCCGAGAGGAACAAAAACACAATTAAATAAATCTAACTGTTACATCACATTCATTTTAACCAATATGTTTCCTATGTATTTACTGTATGAGATTTTAACATAAATTTACTATAAATTCCGCGTTAATTATGCATCATAACACAGCACATATTTAAACAGCACTTACAGTTATTATGATTAAGGTGGAAATGAAAATATCAATGAGATTGAACTAGCTAGCACTGTCAGTATAGGGTTAGGTTTAGCTTAGAAACAGTTGTTGCAGAGGGCCTAACAGGTACGTTTTTTAGTCTATAGCACTGGCAGCGGATTTCAAATCCCAAACTAACCAGTTACCCAGTACTTTGTCATGGGTTGCTGCCTGGGCTAAACTACAGGTGTTTCCTCATTCTTTACACAGAACATGGAGGTTGGCAACACAGAAGATGTCATTTAGTTATCACTGTTACTAAGTTTACTGTCAGAGAGGAGAGAGGGTAGGAATTAAAAATAACATTTCCTCATTCATGAAATTGTTTCAATGTATAAGGTGTGGTAACAGAAAGAGGAGAGAGGAGAGAGGAGAGAGAGAGTGTAAGAAAGAGAAATGGATAGAAAAGGGTGGTGGTCCTTATGAGCCCCCCTGTTCTGTCTGAAAGGAACAGAGAGAGAGAATGACCTGTCTGTATGGTTCAGTCAGGATCATGTATTAGCAGGTCCAGGATGCTTGACTGATATAAAGACTAGATATAGAGACTTGTTGCTCTTGTGGTTAGTGGTAACTGATTTAAATGTTTGGTTCTCGCTGTGATATATTGTTTTATTACTGTTGCTTGCTTTTTTCCACAGGTACACTTGCACTTATAGCTGTTCATGTTGTTTGGTTGTGACTTGTTTAACTACATGCTCTTATGGTTCTTCCCTTTGGCACTTACTTTGGTTGTTCACAATGTGTGCTTCATGTTTTGGCTACTCGCGATGTTTTTTGGCTATCTTGTTGTTATGATCAGTGACCTATGCACTTTGTAAAGCTCTCTCTTGGAAGTCGCTTTGGATAAAAGCGTCTGCTAAATGAATAAATGTAAATGTAAATGTAAATAACCTGAGTGACAAACCAGCACCTTGGAAGTGTAGATTTGATCAATGCTGGGTTGATGAAGTTGTATTAAACCAGGAAAACATGATTGAATGCATCAGTGATATTAGTTCCATGATTTAGGACAGTCAGGACCCAGGTTCTAGTGGACATACAGTTCTCCTTCTTTACGTACATTCTTGTTCCTGGCCCTCTCTGCAGTTTCCTAGTGGTGGAACTCTACGATACAGTTTCCCAGACATGTATTAAGCCTAGTCCTAAAATAAAATACAAATTCTGTGTAGATTTCCATTAAGACATTTGTAGGATAGGACTAGGCACAATCCATGTCTGGGAAACTGTGTTTTGTCATAATTCCTAGTTATGTTAAAATAATCAAATCCCAATTCCAAGTGAGCAAAACACTATTACAGTATAACTTTAGTCGATGCCTTGTTGAAACGGCACTGCAGAGTGTCTCGCTGTGTTCATAACTTAATAATTGTTCTATGTCGTCTTTGGCGTAAGCAAATAAACTGGATGAACTTCAGCTACTGGTGTGGAAAAACAGAGACTTTCATTCATCTTCCGTTTTGTGCTTTACGGAGACATGGCTGAGTGAACTGATCCCAGACTCTGCGCTACAGCTAGCAGGTTTCAAACTGCTGAGAGCGGATCGTAACCCTGTGCTCTCTGGCAAAACGAAAGGCGGTGGTATTTGTTTTTACATTAACAGTGGCTGGTGTGAAGATGTGACAGTGATTCTGCAGCACTGTTCTCCTGATCTGGAATCATTTTTTATTAACTGTAGATCTTTTTACTCGCCACGAGAGTTTGCATCATTCATTCTGGTTGGCGTCTACATGCCTCCGCAGGCTAGCGTTAACGAGGCTCAACGTGTGCTCGCCAGCCAGATACTGAGTGTGGAGCATGAAAATCCGGATTCCTTGGTTATTGTGCTAGGCGACTTTAACAAAGGCAATCTCACTCAAGAACTCCCAAAATATAGACAATTCATCAAATGCCCTACCAGAGAAGGAAACACCCTGGATCACTGCTACTCTACAATCAGCAAAGCATACCATGCGGTCCCCCGAGCAGCACTGGGTCACTCTGACCACGCCATGGTCCACCTGATTCCTGCATACAGGCAGAAGCTAAAGCGCTGTAAGCCTGCTGTGAGGACATCAAAACAGTGGACCAGTGAAGCTATGGAGGATCTGCGGGCGTGCTTGGACTGCACTGACTGGGACATGTTCACGACTGCTACCAATAGTCTGGATGAGCTCACAGAGGCTGTGACATCATACATCAGCTTCTGTGAGGACTGCTGTATACCAACACGCACCAGGGTAAGCTACAACAATGACAAACCCTGGTTTACAGCTAAACTCAGAAGGTTGAGGTCAGAGAAAGAGGCCGCGTTTAGGAGTGGGGACAAAGACAGTTTCAAGGAGTCAAAGAACAGGTTTAGCAAGGCGGTGAGGGAGGCTAAACGACTGTACTCAGAGAGGCTAAAACACCAATTCTCTGCAAACGACTCTGCTTCTGTCTGGAGAGGGCTCAGGCAAATTACCAACTACAAGCCCAGAGCCCCCCACTCCACTAACGACTCCCGCCTGGCCAACGACCTGAATGAGTTCTACTGCAGATTTGAAAGACAATTGGACAGTCTTGAACTACCCCTTCCCACCCAGGAGGCCTCCCACCTCCCCCCCTCTACAGTGACGACTCTCTCCATTCAGGAGGGTGAAGTTAACAGACTTTTCAAGAGGCAGAACCCCCGCAAAGCAGCTGGGCCGGACTCTGTCTCTCCAGCCACCCTCAAGCACTGCGCTGACCAGCTGTCTCCGGTGTTTACCCACATCTTTAACACCTCCCTTGAGACATGCCATGTGCCAGCCTGTCTCAAGTCCTCCACCATCATCCCTGTGCCCAAAAAGCCAAGGCCAACAGGACATAATGACTACAGACCCGTCGCCCTGACCTCTGTGGTAATGAAGTCTTTCGAGCGCCTGGTGCTGGCACACCTTAAATCCATCACTGACCCTCTACTGGACCCCCTGCAGTTTGCCTACAGAGCCAACAGGTCTGTGGACGATGCAGTTAACATGGCCCTCCACTTCACCCTACAGCACCTGGACTCCCCAGCATCCTATGCCAGGATCCTGTTTGTGGACTTCAGCTCTGCCTTCAACACCATCATCCCCGCCCTGCTTCAGGACAAGCTCTCCCAGCTGAACGTGCCTGATTCCACCTGCAGGTGGATCACAGACTTCCTGTCTGACAGGAAGCAGTGCGTTAAGCTGGGAACACAAGTCTCTGACTCCCGGTCCATCAGCACCGGATCACCTCAGGGCTGCGTCCTTTCTCCTCTGCTCTTCTCCCTGTACACCAACAGTTGCACCTCCAGTCATCCGTCCGTCAAACTCCTGAAGTTTGCGGACGACACCACCCTTATTGGGCTCATCTCTGGTGGAGACGAGTCTGATTATAGGTGGGAAGCGGCCAACCTGGTGACCTGGTGCAGCCAGAACAACTTAGAGCTCAATGCTCTTAAGACAGTGGAGATGGTTGTGGACTTCAGGAGGAACACAGCCCCACTCACCCCCATCACCCTGTGTGACTCCCCAGTCAACACTGTGGAGTCCTTCCGCTTCCTGGGCACTATCCTCTCCCAGGACCTCAAGTGGGAACTGAACATCAGCTCCCTCATCAAGAAAGCACAACAGAGGATGTACTTCCTTCGGCAGCTGAAGAAGTTCAACCTGCCAAAGACAATGATGGTGCACTTCTACTCAGCCATCATTGAGTCCATCCTCACCTCCTCCATCACCGTCTGGTACGCTGCTGCCACTGCCAAGGACAAGAGCAGACTGCAGCGTATCATCCGTACTGCTGAGAAGGTGATTGGCTGCAATCTGCCTACCCTCGAGGACCTGCACACCTCGAGGACCCTGAGGCGAGCGAGGAAGATTGTGGCCGACTCCTCCCACCCTGGACACTCCCTGTTTCAGTCACTCCCCTCCGGCAGAAGGCTGCGGTCTATCAGGACCAATACCTCACGCCACAAAAACAGTTTCTTCCCTTCCGCTGTTGGCCTCTTCAACAAGGCCAAGGGACCACACTGACTCAAATGACTTATTGCTTAAAACACACTGCTTTTGCACTGCACCACAACATGGTATCTTGTACATTTGTATTTTTTGTAATATTTGTATTTTTGTATTTTTATATTGTAATTTACGGCAACTTATATTTATCCCACTTAGTACTGCTAGTTTATGTACCCTTAGTATAGTTAGTCCACATATTTAAATTTTAGGTATATGTTTATTGTATGCACCTTCCTGCCAAAGCAAATTCCTTGTCTGTGCAAACTTTCATGGCGAATAAATCCCTTTCTGATTCTGATTCTGATTCTGATTCTGATAAATGAGGTGCTTTTGCGTTTGTTTTGCAAATGGGTCTTTAGCAAAAATTCCTCTGTGAAAAAAGTATTTATATTGAGCCAGGTTTGAGAACATAAAAAAACTATTGGAGAAGATAGTTTTGGATATTATAATGAAGTTTGTGCAATATAATAACCAGAAGGAGCCGTGTACCACCAAGATCCATCAGGGCCTTCAGGCTGAGGAGCTGCTTGGGCATTAGACTAAAGCTGCTGAACACCTTTGCCCTCAGCATGTCTTTCACGGTGCCTGTGATAGTGTCTACATGCCTGTGTGTTAGTGTGTCTTAATATGTACAGTTAAGCAATGTTTCCTTTCCCTCCCTAGGAAGACTGCTCTTGAGTCTGACCACGCCCCTCACCCTTCCCAGCCTGCACCTGTAGGTCAGCCCCCCTCCCTTGGAGTGGGCGTGGCCACAGGGTGGTCGTTGTAGCAATGAGCTTTGAGAGGCGTAGCAAAGGTGTGGTTGTGGTGGAGTTTGCGTATCAGTACACAGACAGCAAAGGCAGCATCGTCTCCATCAAACCTGATGAACATTACCTCCTCCTGAAGAAGACCAGCGCTAGAATGTGGCTCGTCTGCAAGGATGACAGTTCCGAGTCCTTCTACGTCCCTGCCAAGTATGTCAGGGAACTTCCCAGCAGGCTCCCACTGGACCATGCTGACCCCCCCAGACCAGAGACCACCAGAGTCCCTGAGACAAGACGACAACACAAGACACCACAGGTGTGTTTCAGTGTGGGGAACAGGGTCGTACTGAATGTAGAACAGCATGGGGGGACAGTGAAATACCAGAAACACTCATTCACAGAGATTTAGAAGCATCATTAGTTTATAAATGTGGTGTGTTACAGCAGTGGACATTGAACTGTTTTAAAGGATGAGACACTGTCCTGAAACCTGCTGTACAGATCCTCCCTGAAACAACACAGGGAGCATGTGTACAAGGACAGTGGGTCACACCTGACACAGTGTCAACATGTGACACAACACAGGGAGCATGTGTACAAGGACAGTGGGTCACACCTGGCACAGTGTCAACATGTGACACAACACAGGGAGCATGTGTACAAGGACAGTGGGTCACACCTGGCACAGTGTCAACATGTGACACAACACAGGGAGCATGTGTACAAGGACAGTGGGTCACACCTGGCACAGTGTCAACATGTGACACAACACAGGGAGCATGTGTACAAGGACAGTGGGTAACACCTGACACAGTGTCAACATGTGACACAACACAGGGAGCATGTGTACAAGGACAGTGGGTCACACCTGGCACAGTGTCAACATGTGACACAACACAGGGAGCATGTGTACAAGGACAGTGGGTAACACCTGACACAGTGTCAACATGTGACTGACTGAGGTTTAATCCATGTCACTTAATATGCACTTGTGTTTGCTTTTAAAATGCATTGTTAGGTCATCCTAAAATATTGAAAACTGTGTTTGAGTGTTTTGGTTTCATGACTCTAGACTGCATCATCTAATGTAGATAGCCTCTGAAGACAAAGATAAATACTTCTCTGAACTTTTGAGACTATACCTCAGTCTGACAGCAGTATTCCAACTTGATCCTGTGACAACTTGCCCCTGTCTCCCTATTATCAATTATTATTAATTCATGAATCTTTACTGTGTTTCAGAGGGCTGTCGCTAAAACGAGTTTCTCTGGGGAACATGACATGGACACCAAAGCTAAGAGGTAAGATGAGAATACATACCTGTTCATGACTGTTCTCCATCTCAGAGCTCAGCAGTGATATTATGACATCATCATTAGTCAGAATAAATGAGAGACTGAAGGTCTGTCTCTGTTGTGTTGAAGCCCAATCCAGCAGAGACCAGCCTCACCTGTACCCAGCTGTGTGTCCATGAAGAGTGACAGGTCTATGGAGGCACCTATCAAGTTCAGTGATGGAGGAGGACCTTCTAATGAGGAAGGGTATGTACTGACCTCTGCTGGTTAAACTAAAACAGGGTTAGAGCTGCTGACTGTAGATACTAAAGTATCCCTCATCACATCCCTACTAAAACACAGGGTTAGAGATGCTGACTGTAGATACTAAAGTATCCCTCATCACATCCATACTAAAACACAGGGTTAGAGCTGCTGACTGTAGATACTAAAGTATCCCTCATCACATCCCTACTAAAACACAGGGTTAGAGCTGCTGACTGTAGATTCTAAAGTATCCCTCATCACATCCCTACTAAAACACAGGGTTAGAGATGCTGACTGTAGATACTAAAGTATCCCTCATCACATCCCTACTAAAACACAGGGTTAGAGCTGCTGACTGTAGATACTAAAGTATCCCTCATCACATCCCTACTAAAACACAGGGTTAGAGATACTGACTGCCAGCCTGGCTGACATACAGACCATGTGGTAAAGGTTCACAGTGAGAGATACAGAGTAACAACAGGTCTGGAAACCTGCCTTTCTGACTCTCATTCAAGTTGAACAGCAACATTAAAGCCTGGATCTGACCCTACTGATGAATGACTACAGCAACACATGTTGGACAGTATGATATATCTGTGGTGTCTACTTTAGTGATTTATGTTTGTAAGACACTTTGTTGTGTTTGTTGACAGGATGAGACAGCAGAGACCAGCCTCACCTGTACCCAGCTGTGTGTCCATGAAGAGTGACTGGTCTATGGATCGACCTATCATGTTCAGTGATGGAGGAGGACCTTCTAATGAGGAAGGGTATGTACTGACCTCTGCTGGTTAACTAAAACAGGGTTAGAGCTGCTGACTGTAGATACTAAAGTATCCCTCATCACATCCCTACTAAAACACAGGGTTAGAGATGCTGACTGTAGATACTAAAGTATCTCTCATCACATCCCTACTAAAACACAGGGTTAGAGCTTCTGACTGTAGATACTAAAGTATCTCTCATCACATCCCTACTAAAACACAGGGTTAGAGCTGCTGACTGTAGATACTAAAGTATCCCTCATCACATCCCTACTAAAACACAGGGTTAGAGCTGCTGACTGTAGATACTAAAGTATCCCTCATCACATCCCTACTAAAACACAGGGTTAGAGCTGCTGACTGTAGATTCTAAAGTATCCCTCATCACATCCCTACTAAAACACAGGGTTAGAGATGCTGACTGTAGATACTAAAGTATCCCTCATCACATCCCTACTAAAACACAGGGTTAGAGCTGCTGACTGTAGATACTAAAGTATCCCTCATCACATCCCTACTAACACACAGGGTTAGAGCTGCTGACTGTAGATACTAAAGTATCCCTCATCACATCCCTACTAAAACACAGGGTTAGAGCTGCTGACTGTAGATACTAAAGTATCCCTCATCACATCCCTACTAAAACACAGGGTTAGAGATACTGACTGCCAGCCTGGCTGACATACAGACCATGTGGTAAAGGTTCACAGTGAGAGATACAGAGTAACAACAGGTCTGGAAACCTGCCTTTCTGACTCTCATTCAAGTTGAACAGCAACATTAAAGCCTGGATCTGACCCTACTGATGAATGACTACAGCAACACATGTTGGACAGTATGATATATCTGTGGTGTCTACTTTAGTGATTTATGTTTGTAAGACACTTTGTTGTGTTTGTTGACAGGATGAGACAGCAGAGACCAGCCTCACCTGTACCCAGCTGTGTGTCCATGAAGAGTGACTGGTCTATGGGTCGACCTATCATGTTCAGTGATGGAGGAGGACCTTCTAATGAGGAAGGGTATGTACTGACCTCTGCTGGTTAAACTAAAACAGGGTTAGAGCTGCTGACTGTAGATACTAAAGTATCCCTCATCACATCCCTACTAAAACACAGGGTTAGAGATGCTGACTGTAGATACTAAAGTATCTCTCATCACATCCCTACTAAAACACAGGGTTAGAGCTTCTGACTGTAGATACTAAAGTATCTCTCATCACATCCCTACTAAAACACAGGGTTAGAGCTGCTGACTGTAGATACTAAAGTATCCCTCATCACATCCCTACTAAAACACAGGGTTAGAGCTGCTGACTGTAGATACTAAAGTATCCCTCATCACATCCCTACTAAAACACAGGGTTAGAGCTGCTGACTGTAGATTCTAAAGTATCCCTCATCACATCCCTACTAAAACACAGGGTTAGAGATGCTGACTGTAGATACTAAAGTATCCCTCATCACATCCCTACTAAAACACAGGGTTAGAGCTGCTGACTGTAGATACTAAAGTATCCCTCATCACATCCCTACTAACACACAGGGTTAGAGCTGCTGACTGTAGATACTAAAGTATCCCTCATCACATCCCTACTAAAACACAGGGTTAGAGCTGCTGACTGTAGATACTAAAGTATCCCTCATCACATCCCTACTAAAACACAGGGTTAGAGCTGCTGACTGTAGATACTAAAGTATCCCTCATCACATCCCTACTAAAACACAGGGTTAGAGCTGCTGACTGTAGATACTAAAGTATCCCTCATCACATCCCTACTAAAACACAGGGTTAGAGATACTGACTGCCAGCCTGGCTGACATACAGACCATGTGGTAAAGGTTCACAGTGAGAGATACAGAGTAACAACAGGTCTGGAAACCTGCCTTTCTGACTCTCATTCAAGTTGAACAGCAACATTAAAGCCTGGATCTGACCCTACTGATGAATGACTACAGCAACACATGTTGGACAGTATGATATATCTGTGGTGTCTACTTTAGTGATTTATGTTTGTAAGACACTTTGTTGTGTTTGTTGACAGGATGAGACAGCAGAGACCAGCCTCACCTGTACCCAGCTGTGTGTCCATGAAGAGTGACTGGTCTATGGGTCGACCTATCATGTTCAGTGATGGAGGAGGACCTTCTAATGAGGAAGGGTATGTACTGACCTCTGCTGGTTAAACTAAAACAGGGTTAGAGCTGCTGACTGTAGATACTAAAGTATCCCTCATCACATCCCTACTAAAACACAGGGTTAGAGCTGCTGACTGTAGATACTAAAGTATCCCTCATCACATCCCTACTAAAACACAGGGTTAGAGCTTCTGACTGTAGATACTAAAGTATCTCTCATCACATCCCTACTAAAACACAGGGTTAGAGCTTCTGACTGTAGATACTAAAGTATCTCTCATCACATCCCTACTAAAACACAGGGTTAGAGCTGCTGACTGTAGATACTAAAGTATCCCTCATCACATCCCTACTACAACACAGGGTTAGAGATGCTGACTGTAGATACTAAAGTATCCCTCATCACATCCCTACTAAAACACAGGGTTAGAGCTGCTGACTGTAGATACTAAAGTATCCCTCATCACATCCCTACTAAAACACAGGGTTAGAGCTGCTGACTGTAGATTCTAAAGTATCCCTCATCACATCCCTACTAAAACACAGGGTTAGAGATGCTGACTGTAGATACTAAAGTATCCCTCATCACATCCCTACTAAAACACAGGGTTAGAGCTGCTGACTGTAGATACTAAAGTATCCCTCATCACATCCCTACTAACACACAGGGTTAGAGCTGCTGACTGTAGATACTAAAGTATCCCTCATCACATCCCTACTAAAACACAGGGTTAGAGCTGCTGACTGTAGATACTAAAGTATCCCTCATCACATCCCTACTAAAACACAGGGTTAGAGATACTGACTGCCAGCCTGGCTGACATACAGACCATGTGGTAAAGGTTCACAGTGAGAGATACAGAGTAACAACAGGTCTGGAAACCTGCCTTTCTGACTCTCATTCAAGTTGAACAGCAACATTAAAGCCTGGATCTGACCCTACTGATGAATGACTACAGCAACACATGTTGGACAGTATGATATATCTGTGGTGTCTACTTTAGTGATTTATGTTTGTAAGACACTTTGTTGTGTTTGTTGACAGGATGAGACAGCAGAGACCAGCCTCACCTGTACCCAGCTGTGTGTCCATGAAGAGTGACTGGTCTATGGGTCGACCTATCATGTTCAGTGATGGAGGAGGACCTTCTAATGAGGAAGGGTATGTACTGACCTCTGCTGGTTAAACTAAAACAGGGTTAGAGCTGCTGACTGTAGATACTAAAGTATCCCTCATCACATCCCTACTAAAACACAGGGTTAGAGATGCTGACTGTAGATACTAAAGTATCTCTCATCACATCCCTACTAAAACACAGGGTTAGAGCTTCTGACTGTAGATACTAAAGTATCTCTCATCACATCCCTACTAAAACACAGGGTTAGAGCTGCTGACTGTAGATACTAAAGTATCCCTCATCACATCCCTACTAAAACACAGGGTTAGAGCTGCTGACTGTAGATACTAAAGTATCCCTCATCACATCCCTACTAAAACACAGGGTTAGAGCTGCTGACTGTAGATTCTAAAGTATCCCTCATCACATCCCTACTAAAACACAGGGTTAGAGATGCTGACTGTAGATACTAAAGTATCCCTCATCACATCGCTACTAAAACACAGGGTTAGAGCTGCTGACTGTAGATACTAAAGTATCCCTCATCACATCCCTACTAACACACAGGGTTAGAGCTGCTGACTGTAGATACTAAAGTATCCCTCATCACATCCCTACTAAAACACAGGGTTAGAGCTGCTGACTGTAGATACTAAAGTATCCCTCATCACATCCCTACTAAAACACAGGGTTAGAGATACTGACTGGCAGCCTGGCTGACATACAGACCATGTGGTAAAGGTTCACAGTGAGAGATACAGAGTAACAACAGGTCTGGAAACCTGCCTTTCTGACTCATTCAAGTTGAACAGCAACATTAAAGCCTGGATCTGACCCTACTGATGAATGACTACAGCAACACATGTTGGACAGTATGATATATCTGTGGTGTCTACTTTAGTGATTTATGTTTGTAAGACACTTTGTTGTGTTTGTTGACAGGATGAGACAGCAGAGACCAGCCTCACCTGTACCCAGCTGTGTGTCCATGAAGAGTGACTGGTCTATGGGTCGACCTATCATGTTCAGTGATGGAGGAGGGCCTTCTAATGAGGAAGTGTATGTACTGACCTCTGCTGGTTAAACTAAAACAGGGTTAGAGCTGCTGACTGTAGATACTAAAGTATCCCTCATCACATCCCTACTAAAACACAGGGTTAGAGATGCTGACTGTAGATACTAAAGTATCTCTCATCACATCCCTACTAAAACACAGGGTTAGAGCTGCTGACTGTAGATACTAAAGTATCCCTCATCACATCCCTACTAAAACACAGGGTTAGAGCTGCTGACTGTAGATACTAAAGTATCCCTCATCACATCCCTACTAAAACACATGGTTAGAGATGCTGACTGTAGATACTAAAGTATCCCTCATCACATCCCTACTAAAACACAGGGTTTAAAAAAAAACAGTACAGTAGGCCTTGATTCTAATGAGAGCAAGTTACACAATGGTTGTGTAGAGCGCGTGGGGAGGGGGAAGGGAGAGAGAGAGAGAGAGAGAGAGAGAGAGAGAGAGAGAGAGAGAGAGAGAGAGAGAGAGAGAGAGAGAGAGATAGGCCTCTAGAGCAACAGTGGACGTGTATGGTAACTGAACCTAACGAAATCAGGTAAATCATTTGTAAACTAAAATCAAACATCAACAAATTAAATCACAACATGCCAATATGTCACAAGTAAGAAGTATTGCAAATCGCAGTTACTTTTGTCGGTTTGAAGAAAGGTAAATTCAATGGTTTCGTTATGTCCAAACGAATAGAAAACGGAATCTCTCGTTAAAGTTCCGGGCGCTCAGTGAATTTGCAGGTTGAGAGGAATAGGTTAGAAATGACACTTCAGTTTAACTCCTACGAACAAGCGGGGGTGATTGTACGTTGGGGGGTTTTATACTCCCAAAGGAAAGAGGGGGGTATCCTTGTACAGGTGAATTCCTGATTGGTCAGTTAATCCCCACCTGGGCGTCAGCCTGATATTCGCGTATAGGTGAAGTGTTGAGTTCGATATTTCGAAATGTCCATGGATTGCTTATACTTCAAAATATAAAAATACAACATTCATAAATGGTTTTGCTAGTGTGATACAATTATTTTGGATCTAAAATGGACTGACGTAACTCTACCTGAAGGGAAGTTATAATCAAACATCAATTAAACCGTTCTAAGTAAATGAGAAAAGCACACATTATAACACATCAACTACTGTCATTGAAATAGTGTCCATGAGCCATGTAATCCTTGAGAATATGTTTGTAAATCCAGAAAAGTTAGTTCTTCCTTAGAAATCCTTTGTCTTATACTGAGGCTGTGTGGTCTCTGTTTCTGACCCCATGCTGGGCCAGAAGCTTTGAAAGCCTCTGCGGGTGAGATAAGGAAAAGGGGGAAGACCCTTTCCTTGTCGGGGTAGGAGAAAGGTGTGGATGGTACCGTGCTTTGTCTGTTGGCTCTGCTACAAACTAATATATTACTTTGAGTAACTTCCCCCAACACTGCACATCACACACACAGTGTCCAGCCCTGCAGGTACCAGGCCTGGTATGAGCACAGACCGGGCGGGGCTCAGCACACTTAGACTGGTTGAGACCAGAAGGTCTTCAACTCCTGGGTGGAGGAGTGCTGCAGTGTCTAAAGCAGGCTGCTAGCAAACATGCAGCCCTGTGTGAGGTGGACCCTGATGTCATCTTCAGTGTCTGGTTGAAACACAACACACTTGTTTACCTGGGGGTGACAGTGCTCCTATCTTTGATGAATGTATTAAAGGAATAGTGCCTTGTAGTGGTATGGAAGATGGTTTACTTGGTAGTGATGGTATCACTCTTATACAGTGTGTCTGTGTGTATGCATGAGTGGATACAGTCAAGTTTACCACTCATGCTTATGTATGATAATACTCCTTAGTAGATTATCAGCCCTTATACATGTGGTTCATGTGGTTAAGTAATGTCATCTCTTGTCCTCAGAGATCAACAGGAGAAGTCTGAGTCAGACCAGTGTCACCATGAGGACTTGTCCTCCATATTCACAGTGAGTTTTGTGTTAATACAAAGTACAAACAAGACAGAATCATTTGTATCATATTGTTCTACTGTGTAGATAGTTCCTGGTTCATCTGATATCTTCCCTCTCTGTTTCAGGTGCTTGAGGAGACTGTCATCAGGTTTGTGAAGAAAGAGCTGAAGAGGATGAAGAGGATTCTGAGTTCAGATTTCCCAGAAGGCTTAGAGAGTCAGAGGGAGGACCAGGAAGTGGTGGACCCTGAATATCAGAAGCAGGAGAGCAGTGCCAGAGAGGGAGCTCTGAAGATCACACTGCACGTCCTGAGGAACATGAACCACAAGGAGCTGGCTGACACTCTGGAGAAAAGTAAGAGACTCCATATTTAGTCTTAGTTGACCGATTGATGGTTTATGATGAAGGTTAGATATACAAAGAAAGTTATGAAACTCAGAGTAACCCGATGTTGTGTATTTCTTCCTATGACCTTGTACTATGTGTGAGTATCCTAAACTGTTTAATTATTGTGCACCTGATAAATGATCATAGATTTGAAATATGTTTTGAATTGAATGTAGAGGACACATTGTCAGTTCATAATCTGTGAATCATAAAAACTTCGTTCAACAAAAAACACACACTTAACATGTGTTGTTTTTTGTTTAGATGAGCGTGCTGAGATTTGTCAACAGAAACTCAAATCTGAACTAAAGAAGAAGTTTGAAACTGTGTTCGAGGGTATAGCTAAACAAGGAAACCCAACTCTTCTCAATAAGATCTACACAGATCTCTACATCACAGAGGGTGAGAGTGGAGAGATCAATAAAGAACATGAGGTGAGACAGATTGAGACAGCATCCAGGAAATCAGCAAGAACAGAAACAGCCATCACATGCAACAACATCTTTAAACCCTCAGCTGGACGAGACACACCTATCAGAATTGTTCTGACAAAAGGAGTTGCTGGCATTGGAAAAACTGTCTCTGTGCAGAAGTTCATCACAGACTGGGCTGAGGGACTAGCCAATCAGGGAATCCAGTTCATCTTTCCTCTTCCGTTTCGAGAGCTGAATTTGTTGGATGGAGAAGAGTTCAGTCTGAAGGAACTTGTCCATCACTTCTTCTCGGAAACCAGAGAATCAGGAATCTCCAACTACGACAAGTACAACGTTCTGTTTGTCTTTGACGGTCTGGATGAGTGTCGACTGCCCTTAGCCTTCAAAAAGAACAAGAGCTGGTGTGATGTCACAAAGTCCACCTCAGTGGATGTGCTGCTGACCAACCTGATCAGAGGAAAGCTTCTTCCCTCTGCTCTCATCTGGATCACCACTCGACCTGCAGCAGCCAATCAGATCCCTTCTGAGTGTGTTGACCTGGTGACAGAGGTACGAGGGTTCAATGACCCACAGAAGGATGAGTACATCATGAAGAGATGCAGTGATGAGATCCTGGCCAGGAGAATCATCTCACACATCAAGACATCAAGGATCCTCTACATCATGTGCCACATACCAGTCTTCTCTTGGATTACCGTTACAGTCCTTGAACACATGCTAAGAACAGAGAAGAAAGAGAAGATGCCCAAGACCCTGACTGAGATGTACACAACCTTCCTGGTGTTACAGACCAAACAGAAGAAGGTGAAGTATGCTGGGAAAACTGAGACCGATCCACACTGGGATGAAGACAGCATTCAGAGTATTCTGTCACTGGGAAAACTGGCCTTCCACCAGCTGGAGAAAGGCAACCTGATTTTCTACGAGAAAGACCTGACAGAGTGTGGAATTGATGTCCGTGATGCCTCAGTGCACTCAGGAGTGTTCACACAAATCTTCAGACAGGATGGTAAAGTCTTCCAGGAGAAGGTGTTCTGCTTTGTCCATCTGAGCTTTCAGGAGTTTCTGGCTGCTGTGTTTGTGTTTCTCTCATTCATCAACAACAATGAGAATCTGATGTCTGAGACTCCATCAGCTTCCAGTTCCAAAAAAGTGTTGACTCTTTTCAGAGAGAAACCAGAAGTCCGATTCTACAAGAGTGCTGTGGACAAGGCCTTGCAGAGTAAGAATGGACAACTGGACCTTTTCCTCCGCTTCCTCCTGGGCCTCTCAATGGAGTCCAATCAGACTGACTTACGAGGCCTACTGACTCAGACAAGAAGCAAAACACAGAGCCATGAGGAAACAGTCAAGTACATCAAGGAGAAGATCAGAGAGGATCCCTTTGCAGAGAGATGCATGAATCTGTTCCACTGTCTGAATGAACTGAATGACCATTCTCTGGTGGAGGAGATCCAACACTACCTGAGCTCAGGAAGTCTCTCCAGTGAGGAGCTCTCATCTACACAGAGGTCAGCTCTGTTCTTTGTGTTGCTGACTTCAGAAGAGAAGATGGACGTGTTTGACCTGAAGATATACTCCAGATCAGAGGAAGGTCTTCTGAGGCTGCTGCCAGTGGTCAAAGACTCCAAAACTGCTCTGTATGTATAAGGCTTTAGATTTTTTATTATAATATTACAACAGCACATATTGTGATAGTGTTTGATTATCATATGTTCTTATAATACAAAACATGACTCTGATGATGTCTCATGTTCTCCTTATGTCATGTAGGCTGAATGACTGTAACCTCTCAGAACGGTGCTATGAAGCGCTGGCCTCAGCTCTCCCCTCCTCAGATCTGACAGAGCTGGACTTGAGTAACAACAACCTGGGGGATTCAGGCATGAAGCTGCTCTCTGCTGGACTGGGGAATCCACTCTGCAAGCTGGAAACACTGAGGTCTGTATTCATGTTCAACATGACACAACTATAGTTATAATCTCACACCACGCAATGAATTACACACTGGTCATAAGTTTGTGGTCTGTTAAAGGTACAAGGGGTCCGGCCAATGAAAAAGTCAGGGCAGTCAAGGGTCGTAATCCACAAGGAGTCATTCAGGTACAGGGCAGCAGGCAGACTCGAAGTCAGGGCAGGCAGGATGTAAGGACCAGGGGAACTAAGAGGCAGAAAACGCTAAAGGAGGTAGAGAAAAATATGCTGGTACTGTAGGCTTGACAAACAAGAAGAACTGAACCTAAACAAAAAACACAGGATAAATGCGGGTAGGAAGGAAGATGGGAGACACCTGGAGGGGGTGGAGACAAACATGAGATGAGTGAAACAGATCAGGGTGAGACAGGAATCTATTTAAGACATACTACTTCATTATATTATTGTAGATTGACATGGCATTGTGTTTTGTATCTGTCTGCTAGTGTACTGTTGTCCCTGTGCTTGACACCACTATCCCTGCATCAAGGGTTGTGTGTCAGAAATAGCCAGAAACGTATACTGCTTGGTATACTGACAGACCTGCTATTGGATGTAATATGTAATACTTTCTTGGTGTATTGCACTGCATGTACAATTTCTGACACTATAGTTTGGTACGATTCCATTTGAGATAAAAGTAAAGTCAGCCAACCTGAACAGACAGTCCTCTGACTAATCAAACCTTCTTGGTGTTTGAGAGTAAAATGACAGACTGATTCTTTATTTCTACCTCCAGAGGGTAGTAGTGTTTATAATTCTTCTTATAATCATAATAGAAATACCTCAGGATGACCACATGATGTCTCAGTATACGACAAGAGATAGAATATTCCACAGGTACAATCCAGCCCAGTGACATCAGCTTCTCAGGCAGGTTAATATTTCACATTGGTTACTGACTACCGTGTCATTGTGTTCAAATCAATGTTATTTGTATAGCCCTTTCTACAAGCAATGTCACAGAGGGCCCATAGAACTGCACCTAAACCAACCTAAACCCTCAAGGAAGACAAGGAAAAACTTAGGACAACTCATAGTTAAAACATTTAAGAAAGCCTGGGAGGAGCAATTCAGTGAGAGTTCCACTTCTCCAGAGGTGGTCGGTGACAAAGAGAGGTGCAGAACATAAGCAAAGCATAATCATGCATCAAGAGTAGAGATGGAAATAAAATGTGCAAATGGATGTTGAACACAGATAATCAGAGTTCCAACTCAGTGCTCTTGATGTAACCCTAATAAACACCTAGACAGTGCCAGCCTCCCTGATTGAAACATGAAGTCTGTTCCAGAGGAGAGAAGCTCTATATGAGAACACCTTGTTTGAACACCCCTGTTGTTTTCAGCTTGCAACAGTAACTCACCACAACACCCATAGGAAATGATCAGACTGATTTTCTTTATTTCTACCTATAGAAGATAGTAGTGTTAGTAATCCATATCATGATTACATTCTACAGGCTGTCAGGCTGTCACATCACAGAGAAAGGCTGTGCTTCTCTGAGCTCAACTCTGAAGTCAACCTCCTTCCTGAGACAACTGGATCTAAATAACAATGATCTGAAGGATGCCGGCATGAAGCTGCTCTCTGCTGGACTGGGGAATCCACTCTGCAAGCTGGAGACACTGAGGTCTGTATTTATGTTCTACATGAGACAATAGTAAAGTTATAATCCGTAATGTATTTGTATGGTTGATTTAGACAACAGAGTTTCACTCATGGCTTCATCAAAGAGAGAACTGGAGGGACTATCATCTGCGGCACCTTTATGGACTCTGTAATCAGTAGCACACAATACAGCAATACAGTCCATTTCATTTCATTTCTGGATTAGTTCCATTCATTTTCTTTTGCACACAAATCAAACAATGACACACAAACCTGACACGGTGAAAAGCTGTATGCTTTTCCACCTAGCCACACACCTGTGTATCCCTGGCTGTTAATTACCTATATGCCTTCCCAAAGACAATGCTCCACCCAGTGCTCAAACATAAAACTGCCCATTTATTTGCATCACCAATGTGGTATATAAATAAAACAAAACAAAGTTGTATAATGGCTCCAACACAAGGGTTAAGATATACTATTCCTCATATTATTGTACATTTACCTGGACAGGGAGACGTGCACAAAGTAGGCACCAAACAAACGCAGGATACGTGCTGCAGCCATTCAGCATGTGGACACGTACTTAGCGTGAAGTATATTTCAGCCTTAAGTGTCAGGTGCAACGCTGCTCTTTAGGAAGTTGAACACACTTTTATTGGTAATTTCACACATCACAGAAGGTAACATTTGCCATTGAATTCCTTGAGGTTGGTCCTGCTACATGTAACATAACATTAAAGCAAAAAGAGAACAGAATGCGGACAAGAATGTTACAACTTTAAACTAGAATATATACACTACCGGTCAAAGGTTTTAGAACACCTCCATTTTATCAATTTTTATTGAAATGTAAGCAGTTCAAGTCCAGTGAACAACCTGAAATGGTACTGTCATGGAATATTATCGCGGCTCTGTGTAATCTGATGAGTCAAGAATGGCGGTTTCAATACAATTTATTTAGTTTGTACAAACTTAAGATTAACAGAGTACTCTGGACCCGTCATAGCGAAGGACATGCAAGCTGTAACCTACAGATTGTTCGAGAGAGAGGTGAAGAACAACCATAAAACCCAGCCTTATATAAATTTAGAACAGATGGTCCTAATCAATCAATGCAGTGGTCTCTGTGATTGGCTAGCACTGATCAATGACAGTCTAAGACAATAAACTCCCAAGCCAGTGTCCCACAGTCCTTTGATGTAGCAGCTACTTCTCTAAGTCAGAAGATAATTAATGAAACACAGACAGAATGTCTGACTTGGCCATATCCTTAGCCAAAAGGTCAGGTCGGCCTGATCAACTGATCCTCAGGTCACGGGAACTCAAGCTGACGTCCTCCTTCTCCATGCCCCTGGCTCTTAGTTAGGTATCATAAATACCTTCAGACAATCTACTACATCCATTCTACAGAGCTTGCATCCTACAAAGCCCCAGTTCATTACATTATCTATCTATATAAAACACATACATTCTAACTATATTCTAAAATTCCACCACAGTACAAAGGTAAGCGGTAAACTGCCAGAGGTTAAAAAAAATTGTTTAGGTTTTTCAATTAACAAAGGAAGACAGACCATAATAAACCCTTAAAAGTGTAGGTCTTGTCGAACGATCGTGTGGGGACTCGAGGACGCTGGCCAGGGTGCTGATCCCCCGTATATATTGTTCCGCCTCGCTAAGCCACCCAACTCACGCCCGGGGTCTCACGAATTTGCATAGGCTACGTGTGCGGAGAACACACGCTTGGCTACGAGTTAGTCGGAGGCTCCCTCTCGGGAAGGAATCTCCGCACCCAACCAAACCACGATGTCACAGACGTTCACCGGGCCTCCAAACACAACCTCAAGAGATCTTTTGTAGCAGCAAATGTTTATAGGCCCTTTTTTGGGCAACACATCATAGTTTATCGATCACTTATTCCTTGGCTACGTTTCCCTCCCGGTTAAACGCCCTTCCCACCCGATAACAAAAAACGGTTCAAGGGCCCTCGTCCGCCCTTATTCCCCCCCGTTAGTTTATCTGTGAGACGCAACACCGCACCTATCGAGAGAGTATATGTGTCTGAACAGACGAACACTTCAAGACCCTGTTTCGCGTAAACACCAGCTGGGCAGTATCCGTGCCTAAATGACTGGTCGCGATTCCCGGGGAACTCATCTGAGTCTAGGCGTGGGGCGCTGAGTGGATCTCTTGGTCTCGAGCGAGGGGCGCACAAATGGGCAGTAGAGCAACGACTGTCTTTTCAAATTTTTATTGGCAGATTATTGAAACAGAAACAAAAGTGCAAAAAGGAAAATAAAAAAGGAAGCTAACCTCCTTTACTAAGGCCGACAAAAGAAATAGGAAAACGCGGACCCTGGGTCACTAGTAAAACAGCAAGTAACAGATGGTCAATACAACTGACAAAAAGAAGCTCTTTGCTAAATTAGGCACAGGAAAAGAAAACCTCGACTGCTCGACTCACGACTCAAGACGGGTTCAAAAAAAAGGGTACAGAGAGCTCTCAACTTTCATTCTTATATCTTTCAATACGGGATGGCCCTGTCTAGACTTTGGGCCATACATGACGCAGGTATCTGTCTATTACACACGTTTCCTGTATTCTCCAAAAGGTCAAATGTGGTTTTATCTATGCAAGCATTTCCTAACCACATCCTCTGCATCTGTCATACTGAAACATTCTGCCTTAAACTTCTACACATTAGCAATTCTACATATCCATTTTAATATGGACATCTACAAAGTATTTAAAATTCAAAAAAGGTAAAAAAGGTTCTAAAACATTTGCAAGCTATTTCTTAACATTCTTTAAAACATTATGCAAGCACTTTCTAAAAAACATTTGCCAATGCACATTCTTTCTAATAAAACACATGCGTATGCTAGAGGTCAAAACTTCTCTTGAAAACACCAAACTTGGTATATGTATGCACGGAAAAATGCAAAACCTTTATATATGTATGCAAGCATCTACAACTTTTTAATGCACAACTTGGATATACGTATGCACAAAGTCAAACACATTTGCCAAATGCACACTTTTCATTAATAAGCATTATTCTTTATTTTTTTTTATTTTTATTGTTTCTCCAAAATCCATCAAAACTAAGGCTCCTTTAGGGGCGTTCGACAGTCTTTACTTTAGATAGAAATTGCCAATAAAGCCAAGGTGTCAGTGAGTACAGTTTCCTACACCATCAAAAGGCCCCTGGAAACTGGAGGAAACTCTGACAGGAAGAGGTCTGGCAGACCCAAAGCCACAACAGAATCAGAAGACAAGTTTCTGAGAGTGAACAGCTTGTGTGACAGGCGGCTCAGAGGACAACAGCTTCAAGCACAGCTTAACACTGGTCGAAGTAAGCAAGTCTCAGTTGATGGTTGAAATGCTGCAAAATGCTGTGGTAGCAGTTTTGGTTCAGGGTGCCACTCACTTTGTGGAAGTCGCCGACTCTTGATCCAGCAAAAAGAGCCCCCAAACCATCACTTTCAACAATGTGAAAATAAAATGTGCAAATGGATGTTGAACACAGAAAATCACAGTTCCAACTCAGTGTTGTAGCGGGGTTTGCTCGTTTATGATTAGCAATACTTAATTTATAATAAAGTATGTAGTTCTTGGGGGCACCACCTCTTATTTGTTAAAGGGACGGAGGAAACCTTCTTGAATAATATTGAATAATAGCCTTCGTAATAATCAGTCTAATCTTAAGTAGTGGATTCTATGAAAGTAGGGCAGATCAGATAACGTGAGAGATACGCAAATATTATACACAATGATTTATTTAGGAAAATGTAATTATAATGAACAAATACCAGATAAGTTATGGGTTAGTCAGAGTAGTACAGTGGCTGGATGCTAATGAGGGCGAGCAACACAATGGCTGTGTAGAGCGCGTGTGAAGGGGGGAGGGAGAGAGAGAGAGTGGGAGAGAGGTAAAGAGGGAAAGGTAGGCCTTTCTAGTAACAATGGACGATCAAGGGCAACTGACTTAACGAGGGTTAAGTTAAAATCATTTGTAAACTACAATAAAACATCAACAATTAAATCACAACATGCCAATATGTCACAAGTAAGAAATATCACAAATCGCAGTTACTTTTGTCGGTTTGAAGAAAGGAGTCAAAGGTTCGTTATGTCCAACGAATAGAAAGCGGAATCTCTCGTCAAAGTCCCGGGCGCTCAGTGAATTTGCAGGTTGAGAGGAATAGGTTAGAGAGTGACGCGTTCACCTCAGTTTAATCCTATGAACAAGCGGGGGTGATCGTACGTTTGGGGGTTTTATACTCCAAAGAACAGGGGGGGGTCCCCGTGAAGGTGACCTCTTTCATTTTTTGTATTGTTTTACTGTACAGCACTTTGTGTTTCATCATGGATTTTAAAGTGCTTTATAAATAAATGTTGATTTTTGCTTGCATTGGTCAGTTACTCCCCACCTGGGCGTCGTCCTGAGATCTGCCTAGGTGTGAAGTGGCTCTTAGCTTTGAGTTCCGTTATTTCAACTGTCCATGGAATGCGTAAACTTCAGAATATAACAATACAACATTCATAAATGGTTTTGTTAGTATGGTACAATCATTTTGATATCAAGATTGGCTGACTTAACTATACCTGAAGGGAAGTTATGATCAAACCTCAATTAAACAACGTTCTAAGTAAATGAGAAAAAAACACAAATTATAATACATCAACTACTGTCATTGAAATAGTGTCCATGAGCCATGTAGTCCTTGAGAATATGTTTGTAAATCCACAAAAGAAAGTTCTTCCTTATAAATCCTTTGTCTGATACTGAGGCCATGTGGCCTCTGTTTCTGACCCCATGCTGGGCCAGAAGCTTTGAAGCTTCTCCTCTGGGAGATAAGGAGAAGGTGTGATGGTACCGTGCTTTGTCTGTTGACTGTGCTACAGTCTTAAAGATGACAAAAATCCCAATAAATGCGAGCAGGTTCTGGAACCCAACTGATCTTTACCCCCCAGGCATCCAATTACATACTGCTCACCTATTTTCATGTGTTATTTTACTATTGATAGTTACAGATGGTCTTCGATCTTACGCATAGCACAATTGGTCACCTGTTCTGGGGGTTTCAGATTTCACTCGTACCTTAGCTTTGGTGCCTTTGACCTTGCTTAAATTTGGAGATGTACATTTTACTGCTGGGTGACAATAACAAATAACAACACCCATAGGAAATGATCAGACTGATTTTCTTTATTTCTACCTCTAGAAGATAGTAGTGTTAGTAATCCATATCATGATTACCTTCTACAGGCTGTCAGGCTGTCACATCACAGAGGAAGGATGTGCTTCTCTGAGCTCAGTTCTGAAGTCAACCTCCTTCCTGAGACAACTGGATCTAAATAACAATGATCTGAAGGATGCCGGCATGAAGCTGCTCTCTGCTGGACTGGGGAATCCACTCTGCAAGCTGGAGACACTGAGGTCTGTATTTATGTTCTACATGAGACAATAGTAAAGTTATAATCCGTAATGTATTTGTATGGTTGATTTAGATAACAGAGTTTCACTCATGGCTTCATCAAAGAGAGAACTGGAGGGACTATTATCTGCAGCACCTTTATAGACTCTGTAATCTAAATCAGTAGCACACATAATATCACTTTCCCATTGTGGACGTGTGTCTTTGTGGTTGTTGTGATGTTAATTCTTTTTTACATTTTACGAATGTTGGGGTCACTAGGAAAAGTAAGACATTTGAAGTTGGAAAAAAAAATGATTTGGGAGTTTTCTCTGCTGTTAAATAAAACTACAGTAATCTTTGACCCTTATGACAACACAAGGGTTAAGATATACTATTCATCATATTATTGTACATTTAAGGGCCAGGGAGACGTGCACAAAGTACGCACCAAACGAACGCAGGATACGTGCTGCAGCCATTCAGCATGTGGACACGTACTTAGCGTGAAGTATATTTCAGCCTTAAGTGTCAGGTGCAACGCTGCTCTTTAGGAAGTTGAACACACTTTTATTGGTCATTTCACACATCACAGAAGGTAACATTTGCCATTGAATTCCTTGAGGTTGGTCCTGCTACATGTAACATAACATTAAAGCAAAAAGAGAACAGAATGCGGACAAGAATGTTACAACTTTAAACTAGAATATATACACTACCGGTCAAAGGTTTTAGAACACCCCCATTTTATCAATATTTATTGAAATGTAAGTAGTTCAAGTCCAGTGAACAACCTGAATTGGTACTGTCGTGGAATATTATCACGGCTCTGTGTAATCTGATTAGTCAAGAATGGCGGTTTCAATACAATTTATTTAGTTTGTACAAATTTAAGATTAACAGTACTCTGGACCCGTCATAGCGAAGGACATGCAAGCTGTAACCTACAGATTGTTCGAGAGAGAGGTGAAGAACAACCATAAAACCCAGCCTTATATAAATTTAGAACAGATGGTCCTAATCAATCAATGCAGTGGTCTCTGTGATTGGCTAGCACTGATCAGTGACAGTCTAAGACAATAAACTCCCAAGCCAGTGTCCCACAGTCCTTTGATGTAGCAGCTACTTCTCTAAGTCAGAAGATAATTAATGAAACACAGACAGAATGTCTGACTTGGCCATCTCCTTAGCCAAAAGGTCAGGTCGGCCTGATCAACTGATCCTCAGGTCACGGGAACTCAAGCTGACGTCCTCCTTCTCCATGCCCCTGGCTCTTAGTTAGGTATCATAAATACCTTAAGACAATCTGCTACATCCATTCTACAGAGCTTGCATCCTACAAAGCCCCAGTACATTACATTATCTATCTATATAAAACACATACATTGTGTAACTATATTCTAAAATTCCACCACAGTACAAAGGTAAGCGGTAAACTGCCAGAGGTTAAAAAAAATTGTTTAGGTTTTTCAATTAACAAAGGAAGACAGACCATAATAAACCCTTAAAAGTGTAGGTCTTGTCGAACGATCGTGTGGGGACTCGAGGACGCTGACCAGGGTGCTGATCCCCCGTATATATTGTTCCGCCTCGCTACGCCACCCAACTCACGCCGGGGGTCTCACAAATTTGCATAGGCTCCGTGTGCGGAGAACACACGCTTGGCTACGAGTTAGTCGGAGGCTCCCTCTCAGGAAGGAATCTCCGCACCCAACCAAACCACGATGTCACAGACGTTCACCGGGCCTCCAAACACAACCTCAAGAGATCTTTTGTTGCAGCAAATGTTTATAGGCCCTTTTTTGGGCAACACATCATAGTTTATCGATCACTTATTCCTTGGCTACGTTTCCCTCCCGGTTAAACGCCCTTCCCACCCGATAACAAAAAACGGTTCAAGGGCCCTCGTCCGCCCTTATTCCCCCCCGTTAGTTTATCTGTGAGACGCAACACCGCACCTATCGAGAGAGTATATGTGTCTGAACAGACGAACACTTCAAGACCCTGTTTCGCGTAAACACCAGCTGGGCAGTATCCGTGCCTAAATGACTGGTCGCGATTCCCGGGGAACTCATCTGAGTCTAGGCGTGGGGCGCTGAGTGGATCTCTTGGTCTCGAGCGAGGGGCGCACAAATGGGCGGTAGAGCAACGACTGTCTTTTCAAATTTTTATTGGCAGATTATTGAAACAGAAACAAAAGTGCAAAAAGGAAAATAAAAAAGGAAGCTAACCTCCTTTACTAAGGCCGACAAAAGAAATAGGAAAACGCGGACCCTGGGTCACTAGTAAAACAGCAAGTAACAGATGGTCAATACAACTGACAAAAAGAAGCTCTTTGCTAAATTAGACACAGGAAAAGAAAACCTCGACTGCTCGACTCACGACTCAAGACGGGTTAAAAAAAAAGGGTACAGAGAGCTCTCAACTTTCATTCTTATATCTTTCAATACGGGATGGCCCTGTCTAGACTTTGGGCCATACATGACGCAGGTATCTGTCTATTACACACGTTTCCTGTATTCTCCAAAAGGTCAAATGTGGTTTTATCTATGCAAGCATTTCCTAACCACATCCTCTGCATCTGTCATACTGAAACATTCTGCCTTAAACTTCTACACATTAGCAATTCTACATATCCATTTTAATATGGACATCTACAAAGTATTTAAAATTCAAAAAAGGTAAAAAAGGTTCTAAAACATTTGCAAGCTATTTCTTAACATTCTTTAAAACATTATGCAAGCACTTTCTAAAAAACATTTGCCAATGCACATTCTTTCTAATAAAACACATGCGTATGCTAGAGGTCAAAACTTCTCTTGAAAACACCAAACTTGGTATATGTATGCACGGAAAAATGCAAAACCTTTATATATGTATGCAAGCATCTACAACTTTTTAATGCACAACTTGGATATACGTATGCACAAAGTCAAACACATTTGCCAAATGCACACTTTTCATTAATAAGCATTATTCTTTATTTTTATTTTTTTTTATTGTTTCTCCAAAATCCATCAAAACTAAGGCTCCTTTAGGGGCGTTCGACAGTCTTTACTTTAGATAGAAATTGCCAATAAAGCCAAGGTGTCAGTGAGTACAGTTTCCTACACCATCAAAAGGCCCCTGGAAACTGGAGGAAACTCTGACAGGAAGAGGTCTGGCAGACCCAAAGCCACAACAGAATCAGAAGACAAGTTTCTGAGAGTGAACAGCTTGTGTGACAGGCGGCTCAGAGGACAACAGCTTCAAGCACAGCTTAACACTGGTCGAAGTAAGCAAGTCTCAGTTGATGGTTGAAATGCTGCAAAATGCTGTGGTAGCAGTTTTGGTTCAGGGTGCCACTCACTTTGTGGAAGTCGCCGACTCTTGATCCAGCAAAAAGAGCCCCCAAACCATCACTTTCAACAATGTGAAAATAAAATGTGCAAATGGATGTTGAACACAGAAAATCACAGTTCCAACTCAGTGTTGTAGCGGGGTTTGCTCGTTTATGATTAGCAATACTTAATTTATAATAAAGTATGTAGTTCTTGGGGGCACCACCTCTTATTTGTTAAAGGGACGGAGGAAACCTTCTTGAATAATATTGAATAATAGCCTTCGTAATAATCAGTCTAATCTTAAGTAGTGGATTCTATGAAAGTAGGGCAGATCAGATAACGTGAGAGATACGCAAATATTATACACAATGATTTATTTAGGAAAATGTAATTATAATGAACAAATACCAGATAAGTTATGGGTTAGTCAGAGTAGTACAGTGGCTGGATGCTAATGAGGGCGAGCAACACAATGGCTGTGTAGAGCGCGTGTGAAGGGGGGAGGGAGAGAGAGAGAGTGGGAGAGAGGTAAAGAGGGAAAGGTAGGCCTTTCTAGTAACAATGGACGATCAAGGGCAACTGACTTAACGAGGGTTAAGTTAAAATCATTTGTAAACTACAATAAAACATCAACAATTAAATCACAACATGCCAATATGTCACAAGTAAGAAATATCACAAATCGCAGTTACTTTTGTCGGTTTGAAGAAAGGAGTCAAAGGTTCGTTATGTCCAACGAATAGAAAGCGGAATCTCTCGTCAAAGTCCCGGGCGCTCAGTGAATTTGCAGGTTGAGAGGAATAGGTTAGAGAGTGACGCGTTCACCTCAGTTTAATCCTATGAACAAGCGGGGGTGATCGTACGTTTGGGGGTTTTATACTCCAAAGAACAGGGGGGGGTCCCCGTGAAGGTGACCTCTTTCATTTTTTGTATTGTTTTACTGTACAGCACTTTGTGTTTCATCATGGATTTTAAAGTGCTTTATAAATAAATGTTGCTTTTTGCTTGCATTGGTCAGTTACTCCCCACCTGGGCGTCGTCCTGAGATCTGCCTAGGTGTGAAGTGGCTCTTAGCTTTGAGTTCCGTTATTTCAACTGTCCATGGAATGCGTAAACTTCAGAATATAACAATACAACATTCATAAATGGTTTTGTTAGTATGGTACAATCATTTTGATATCAAGATTGGCTGACTTAACTATACCTGAAGGGAAGTTATGATCAAACCTCAATTAAACAACGTTCTAAGTAAATGAGAAAAAAACACAAATTATAATACATCAACTACTGTCATTGAAATAGTGTCCATGAGCCATGTAGTCCTTGAGAATATGTTTGTAAATCCACAAAAGAAAGTTCTTCCTTATAAATCCTTTGTCTGATACTGAGGCCATGTGGCCTCTGTTTCTGACCCCATGCTGGGCCAGAAGCTTTGAAGCTTCTCCTCTGGGAGATAAGGAGAAGGTGTGATGGTACCGTGCTTTGTCTGTTGACTGTGCTACAGTCTTCAAGATGACAAAATCCCAATAAATGCGAGCAGGTTCTGGAACCCAACTGATCTTTACCCCCCAGGCATCCAATTACATACTGCTCACCTATTTTCATGTGTTATTTTACTATTGATAGTTACAGATGGTCTTCGATCTTACGCATAGCACAATTGGTCACCTGTTCTGGGGGTTTCAGATTTCACTCGTACCTTAGCTTTGGTGCCTTTGACCTTGCTTAAATTTGGAGATGTACATTTTACTGCTGGGTGACAATAACAAATAACAACACCCATAGGAAATGATCAGACTGATTTTCTTTATTTCTACCTCTAGAAGATAGTAGTGTTAGTAATCCATATCATGATTACCTTCTACAGGCTGTCAGGCTGTCACATCACAGAGGAAGGATGTGCTTCTCTGAGCTCAGTTCTGAAGTCAACCTCCTTCCTGAGACAACTGGATCTAAATAACAATGATCTGAAGGATGCCGGCATGAAGCTGCTCTCTGCTGGACTGGGGAATCCACTCTGCAAGCTGGAGACACTGAGGTCTGTATTTATGTTCTACATGAGACAATAGTAAAGTTATAATCCGTAATGTATTTGTATGGTTGATTTAGATAACAGAGTTTCACTCATGGCTTCATCAAAGAGAGAACTGGAGGGAATATCATCTGCAGCACCTTTATAGACTCTGTAATCTAAATCAGTAGCACACATAATATCACTTTCCCATTGTGGACGTGTGTCTTTGTGGTTGTTGTGATGTTAATTCTTTTTTACATTTTACGAATGTTGGGGTCACTAGGAAAAGTAAGACATTTGAAGTTGGAAAAAAAACAGATTTGGGAGTTTTCTCTGCTGTTAAATAAAACTACAGTCATCTTTGACCCTTATGACAACACAAGGGTTAAGATATACTATTCATCATATTATTGTACATTTAAGGGCCAGGGAGACGTGCACAAAGTACGCACCAAACGAACGCAGGATACGTGCTGCAGCCATTCAGCATGTGGACACGTACTTAGCGTGAAGTATATTTCAGCCTTAAGTGTCAGGTGCAACGCTGCTCTTTAGGAAGTTGAACACACTTTTATTGGTCATTTCACACATCACAGAAGGTAACATTTGCCATTGAATTCCTTGAGGTTGGTCCTGCTACATGTAACATAACATTAAAGCAAAAAGAGAACAGAATGCGGACAAGGATGTTACAACTTTAAACTAGAATATATACACTACTGGTCAAAAGTTTTAGAACACCCCAATTTGATCAATTTGTATTGAAATTTAAGTAGTTCAAGTCCAGTGAATAACCTGAAATGGTACTGTCATGGAAAATTCTCTGTGTAATCTGAATAGTCAAGAATGGCGGTTTCAATACAATTGATTTAGTTTGTACAAACTTAAGATTAACAGAGTACTCTGGACCCGTCATAGCGAAGGACATGCAAGCTGTAACCTACAGATCGTTCGAGAGAGAGGTGAAGAACAACCATAAAACCCAGCCTTATATAAACTTAGAACAGATGGTCCTAATCAATCAATGCAGTGGTCTCTGTGATTGGCTAGCACTGATCAGTGACAGTCTAAGACAATGAACTCCCAAGCCAGTGTCCCACAGTCCTTTGATGTAGCAGCTACTTCTCTTAGTCAGAAGATAATTAATGAAACACAGACAGAATGTCTGACTTGGCCATCTCCTTAGCCAAAAGGTCAGGTCGGCCAGATCAACTGATCCATCTATGACTGATCCTCAGGTCACGGGAACTCAAGCTGACGTCCTCCTTCTCCATGCCCCTGGCTCTTAGTTAGGTATCATAAATACCTTAAGACAATCTGCTACATCCATTCTACAGAGCTTGCATCCTACAAAGCCCCAGTTCATTACATTATCTATCTATATAAAACACATACATTGTAACTATATTCTAAAATTCCACCACAGTACAAAGGTAAGCGGTAAACTACCAGAGGTAAAAAAAAAAATAGTTTAGGTTTTTCAATTAACAAAGGAAGACAGACCCATATACACCCTTAAAAGTGTAGGTCTTTACTTTAGATAGAAATTGCCAATAAAGCCAAGGTGTCAGTGAGTACAGTTTCCTACACCATCAAAAGGCCCCTGGAAACTGAAGGAAACTCTGACAGGAAGAGGTCTGGCAGACCCAAAGCCACAACAGAATCAGAAAAGTTTCTGAGAAACAGCTTGTGTGACAGGCGGCTCACAGGACAACAGCTTCAAGCACAGCTTAACACTGGTCGAAGTAAGCAAGTCTCAGTTGATGGTTGAAATGCTGCAAAATGCTGTGGTAGCAGTTTTGGTTCACGGTGCCACTAACTCTGTGGAAGTCGCCGACTCTTGATCCAGCAAAAGAGCCCCCAAACCATCACTTTCAACCATGTGAAAATAAAATGTGCAAATGGATGTTGAACACAGATAATCAGAGTTCCAACTCAGTGTAGCGGGGTTTGCTCGTTTAAGATTAGCAATACTTAATTTATAATAAAGTATGTAGTTCTTGGGGGAACCACCTCTTATTTGTTAAAGGGACAGAGGAAACCTTATTGAATAATATTGAATAATAGCCTTCGTAATAATCAGTCTAATCTCAAGTAGTGGATTCTATGAAAGTAGGGCAGATCAGATAACGTGAGAGATACGCGAATATTATACACAATGATTTATTTAGGAAAATGTCATTATAATGAACAAATACCAGTTAGTTATGGGTTAGTCAGAGAAGTACAGTGGCTGGATGCTAATGAGGGCGAGCAACACAATGGCTTCATCAAAGAGAGAACTGCAGGGACTATCATCTGCAGCACCTTTATGGACTCTGTAATCTAGATCAGTAGCACACATATCACTTTCCAATTGTGGACGTGTGTGTCTTTGTGGTTGTTGTGATGTTAATTATTTTATACATTTTACAAATGTTGGGGTCACTAGGAAAAGTAAGACATTTGAAGTTGGGTAAAAAAAAAACTATTTGGGGGTTTTCCCTGCTGTTAAATATAATATCAGTCATGTTTGACCCTTATGACAACACAAGGTGTAGAGTCTTTTACCAACTCCTACATTAGGCCAATGAGGTGGGACCAGGGAAGCACTTGCTTGGACGCGTGTTCTGCGTGCCAATAATCAATGTCCACAATATGTCTGCATTTCTGTGCTGACGGCCTGCTCACGGTAGCACCAGCAATACAGTCCATTTCATTTCTGGATTAGTTCCATTCATTTTCTTTTGCACACAAATCAAACAATGACACACAAACCTGACACGGTGAAAAGCTGTATGCTTTTCCACCTAGCCACACACCTGTGTATCCCTGGCTGTTAATTACCTATATGCCTTCCCAAAGACAATGCTCCACCCAGTGCTCAAACATAAAACTGCCCATTTATTAGCATCACCAATGTGGTATATAAATAAAACAAAACAAAGTTGTATAATGGCTCCAACACAAGGGTTAAGATATACTATTCCTCATATTATTGTACATTTACCTGGACAGGGAGTTATGCATCTGGCAGCTTTTGTGCTGTTGTTTGAAAATGTTCAAAGTCTTCAATCAATCTTCAAAGTTCAAAAAACGGCACTGGAACTTGGCAAAGTTTGATGCAATGGCTTTATTGGTCTTCAAGATGACAAAAATCCCAATAAATGTGAGCAGGTTCCGGAACCCAACTGATCTTTACCCCCCAGGCATGCAATTACATACTGCTCACCTATTTTCATGTGTTATTTTACTATTGATAGTTACAGATGGTCTTCGATCTTACGCATAACACCTGTTCTGGGGGTTTCAGATTTCACTCGCACCTTAGCTTTGATGCCTTTGACCTTGCTTAAATTTGGAGATGTACATTTTGCTGCTGGGTGACACTAATACGTTTTTCTCTTAAAACAGGTTCTGTAACCCACATTTACGATGAGGCTGCTCACGCTGCTTACACAATCAGGCTCGTTGTAAATCCTCCCTACTTAGGGCTAGTGCTGACCTTGTGCAGGCGGCCACAGATAGGATTCTAGGTGTGGGGTCAAAAACAGCGGATCTTGACTTCTAGCTCAGGCCTCTGCCTGCCTCCAGGTGGCCTTCTCCCTCACTCCTCAGCCTCTGTCACCCAGATCTCACACTCAGGCTCAATATCTTCTATCGTTTAGTGGTAATAATACTAAGCTCAACTATAATAAGTCAACAGCTTAACATATGGTTCCCAGTAATATAAAATAATACTAAAAGGGGTGAACATTTTCAAAATTTCATTTTCAATCAGATAAATCCATAATCATACCCATCGTCATCGTTTCAACAGTATGGTGTCAATTTCCACGTCAGTCCCTATGGTTGCCGCCTCTTCCACTGCATGAAGGGTTTCGGATTAGGAATAGCAAGAAGTGTGCTTGGTGTATAATACTACTATGTAACTGGCTATTTTACTTCAAAGGATGGTCCATTTACATGTATTCTTTCAGCAGACACTTTTATCCAAAGGGACTTCCAAGAGAGAGCTTTACAAAAAGTGCATAGGTCAATGATCATAAACAACGAGATAGCCCCAAACATTGCGGGTAGCCAAAACATGAAGCATACATTGTGAAAAAGCAAATAAGTGCCAAAGGGAAGAAACATAAGAGCATGTACAATTAATCAACATGATCCTCTAAAGTGCTAGAGTGTATCTGGTGGAAAGCAAGCAACAATAATATAATTCACAGCGAGTACAAATAGTTAAATCAGTTACAACTAACCAACAGGAGTGACCAACAAGTCCCTCAATAATTGTCATTGTGTTCCTGGAGGAAATAAGCTAACATCTGATCCAACAAATCTTTAAGTGCGTCTTTAGCCTTTTCTTGAAGGTGGGGAGACAGTCAGTGTCTCTGATGGAGGTGAGGAGGTGATTCCCCCATTGGGAGGCCAGACAGGAGAAGAGCTTGGGTTGGGAGCGGGTGCTCTTGAGAGGTGGGGCCACCAGACGGTTGTCAGAAGAAGACCGTAGGTGGCGGGTAGGGGTGTAAGGCTGGAGGAGAGACTGGATGTAGGCAGGCGCAGTCCCGTTCACCGCTCGGAAGGTCAGTACCAGGGTCTTGAATCTGATGCGGGCCGTGATGGGTAGCCAGTGGAGGGAGATGAAGAGCGGGGTGACATGGGAGCGTCTGGGTAGGTTGATGGTAGCATTCCATCTGAGATGCAGGGATAGTATACTGGCCCACGATTTCTGTCGGTATTGCACCTTGCGTATGCGTACATTTAAGGACCAGGGAGACGTGCACAAAAGTACGCACCAAACAAAAGCAGGATACGTGCTGCAGCCATTCAGCATGTGTACACGTACATAGCGGAAAGTATATTTCGGCCTTAAGTGTCAGGTGCAACGCTGCTCTTTAGGAAGTTGAACACACTTTTATTGGTCATTTGCACAGATCACTAAAGATAATATTGGCCATTATATTCCTTGAGGTTGGTTTTGCTACATGTAACATAGCATTAAAGCAAAAAGAGAACAGAATGCAGACAAGAATGTAACAACTTTAAACTACACTGCTCAAAATAATTAAAGGAACTGTTTTTTATCAGGGTATGGCATGAATTAACTTCTCTGATAATGATCTGGTCAGTTAAGTAGCAGAGGGGTACTTTCCGCTGCATTGGTGTTGATGTAATTAACAACAGGTACACTAGAGGGGCAACAATGAGCCAACCCCAAAACAGGACTGGTTTTGCATGTGGAGGCCATTTCAAGTTTTTCCCTCTTGATCTCTTTGAGTGGGAGCATGAGGCGATTTCTTAACCCTACAGAAGTTGCACATATTGTCCAACTCCGTGCCGTTGCAAGGAGATTTGATGTGTCTCCCAGCACAATCTCCAGTACATGGAGGACATTCCAGGAGACAGGCAGTTACTCTAGGAGAGCTGGACAGGGCCGTAGAAGGTCCTCGACCCATCAGCAGGGCCGATATCTGCTGCTTTGTGCAAGGAGGAACAGGTTGAGCACTGCCCGAGCCCTACAGAATGACCTCCAGCAAGCCACTGGTGTGAATGTCTCTGCCCAAACAATCAGAAACAGACTTCATGAGGGTGTCCTCAGGGCGCAACGTCCTACAGTGTGCCCTGTGCTCACTGCCCAGCACCGTGGAGCTCGATTGGTATTTGCTATAGAACACCAGAACTGGCATGTCCGCCCCTGGCGCCCTGTGCTTTTCACAGATGAGAGCAGGTTCACCCTGAGCACCTGTGATAGACGTGAAAGGGTCTGGAGAAGCCAAGGAGAACACTGTACTGCCTGCAACATCATTCAGCATGACCGGTTTGGTGGTGGGTCAGTGATGGTCTGGGGAGGCATATCCATGGAGGGACGCACAGGCCTCTACAGGCTAGAGAACGGCAGTCTGACTGCCATTAGGTATCGGGATGAAATCCTGGAACCCATGGTCAGACCCTACGCTGGTGCAGTAGGTCCTGGGTTCCTCCGGATGCACGACAATTCCCGGCCTCATGTGGCAAGAGGGTGCAGGCAGTACCTGGAGGATGAAGGAATCGATACAATTGAATGGCTCTCACGATCACCTGACCTAAACCCGATAGAACACCTCTGGGACATTATGTTTCGGTCCATCAGACGCCGCCAGGTTGCTCCTCAGACTTTACAGGAGCTCACTGAAGCCCTTCGACAGATCTGGGAGGACATCCCACAAGACACCATCCGTCGTCTCATTAGGAGCATGCCGCGACGTTGTCAAGCATGCATACAAGCACGTGGGGGCCACACAAGATATTGAGAAGCATTTTGAGTTGAAGAAATTTAATTTTGGCAAAATGAACTAGCCTGTCACATCATTTTTTCACTTTGATTTTTGGGGTGTCTATAAAATTAAGCCCTCTTAAAGTATGAAAACGTATTTCCATCAAAAGATGTGTCATCCTTTCGTTCCTAAGACATTAAACTGTCCATATCAGTATAGATATCCAACATAATTTTTTTTCACATTGTGATCTGATGTGTTTTCAAAAGTGTTCCATAATTTTTTTGAGCAGTGTAGAATATATATATATATATATAATATATATATAATATATATATAATATATATATATATATCTGTATGTCTTTCTATGTCTTTCTGTATTTCAACATTTTATATATAAAATGTTGAAATACAGAAAGACAGGCATGATGGTGTTGATGATTAACCATTTGTTCCAACACCGTTATCCACGAACAGCATCCGAATATAGCAGTTCCTGTTCTCTCAGGACGGAAGGCAGAGCCAACAGGCAGTTATGTTGCTCTTTTGTAGCAGAATATGGTTATCTAATGACCTAACAGAATTAAATAAATACTGATAAGCATTCTGTCATTTTAAAATATATACATTTATTGGGTAGCTAAGTTTTTTTTTGCATACATTTGGTTAATTTCACTTCCATTTAATTCCCCTTTCATTTTTCAGAAGAACTTGCTGTTATTTCTCTATGATAATATTGTCCAATAGCATGACGTGTTTGCATGTTCTGTCATGTGATCTCCATCTCTGGATCAGTTAGCCGTGTTTCTAAAAAGAACGACGTTAACTAATGGCGTCGGAACCAGCGATGTATATCTGCTCAGAAAATTCAAAGATAAGAAAAATGTAGCAAACATCTGAAAGTTTAAGTCAACAAAACATGACTTTCCAGTCCAGAACAAAAGTATTTCAGAGTTTTTTTACTGTAATTTAGAAGAAGTTTACCTCAGGATAACCACAGGATATTCGCGGTGTATAAACCAGGACATTTTGTAGCTAATAAAGAGCGACTGAGGTGGGATATTCTTCAATTGGAATCCAACTCAGTGGAACAAGTTCGCCAGGTAGGCTAATATTTCACCGTTTTATATGTAAAATGACATTTTAGGTGACTGAGGCAGGGTAGGGGGAACGGGAGGTAGTTACAAATATCTAGGAAGAGGCAGCAGGAGAGGGCTTTGCCGTTTAGTTGTTTATTAAGCATAAGACCTCATTGGCGTAATGCAGGAACGTTTGTATGCCGACTGCACGACTTTCAAACAGACGATATTGTTGTAAGATTTTAGCATTCAGTCGAACAACACCATTATATTATCCGTTTCCCAATATGGCTTTTATAGCATTCAATAAAGCGTGCTTGATGCTGCCAGTACACACTCTCCCTGCGCGTTGAACTGCAGGGTTTCCAATCTGTCAGACCAGCGCAGGTGACGACAATGTCCCTTGATTAGGGATAGCGGCCAGATTTTGTGGAATACAAAAAACCTTTTTCAGTTTGAAGCTCAAGTTTCAATAAAAGGGCGAGTTCTCGCTTAATGTTTCTAGTTTTCCAATACGTCTATATCGTTGCCATTATACACAGGTAATTTAGGAGTGATCTTATGCTGACACAATGTATCAGATTTTCCAGTCCTTATTTGCCGTTTAGTTGTTATTTATTATGCATAGTTGTAAAATGTAGATTGACATACCAGGTTTCCCAATGTCATTGGTGGTCTGTGCACTGTGGTCTGTTCTCTGGTCTGGTGAGAACTGTGTCCCTTCCCTCTACCTGTGCCCCTTCCTGTCACCTGTGTCCCTAAATATAGAACCCTGTGCCTCCAATGACTGCCACCCAGTGTCCAAAATATTCTGACAGTTCTATCTAACCAAAATAATATGACATGTCAATAAGAAACACAAATGGCTCCTACAGTTAGGAAAGTGGAAGATAGATGCTGTCTATTCTGCCGGAAAGCTAAAGGAGAACTACAGCTTAACTACAGTTTAAACAAGAACTCACACAGGGAGACTTATTAGTTGATTTGGTCACTACCTCCGTATACAGAGGAATGGCCATTTTTATTTATTTTTGTGTACGTCTATTAATTGTAAAGTGGTATGTTCACATCAACCAAGAGGCCAGTCGTGATGTGTCGTTTGTGAACGATTCCTTCATTTTGAACGAATCTTTAGAATGACTGGGGAGTAACGAGTCGTCTCAGTGAGTGATTCGTTCATCTTCTCGTGGCAGCGCATAGGGACTGTTGCATTGGCTCAGTAGAGGAAACAGAAAGGATTCGTTCACCTCATTCACGTTCACGTGACTGCTAGGTTTAGCATAGAAGACGTGAATGGTTCGAGTGATAATTACAGGTTTTGTTATTTTTGCTTTACTTACAGTTCAGTGCAGTAATTGTTTGCTGTGATAATTAAATACCAGTGTGATAATAAGTGACCATTTCAAATCATGCAAACTGTCATGATGTATTGTATTTAATGGGGGAATTTTTGTGGAAATATTATCTGGCACACAAATGTGCAATTCCTTTCCCTATAGCCTACTCTAATTTATCTTGGCTGGTTTAGATGCACTAATATTTCTTCCTTTGGAATATGATAACTGTTTAAAATAGTGGAAATATTGAACAAGCAAACTTGCTTGTTCTTTATCCTCGATTCTCTATTATCATCCCAACATTCCCAATACAAAAACCATGTTGTACAAATATATAGAATTGTCTGTCACATGGCTCTTCTTTCATTGGCTCCCTTGCATAGATCCTGCACGCGTGCTTGCGTGTGTGCGTGCATATGTCTTAAAGTGGCCCTGCTTAGGCTAACTAAATGAAATGCTCAGATAAGATAAGGATCTTTCTGTTTACCTAAGCCTTTACCTTGCCTATAGTTCACCTGGGGGGTTGGCCTCTCTCTACACAAATGGAATGCTGAACACAGTATCATTCTTATACACGATAAAGAGTTACATCTTCAACTTTTCTGATATTGGATTACGTGGGTCACTCTGTCTAATGAGGGGAGGTGCAGCTATGACAGTACCTGCCAAATGAACCCCTCTGTGCTGACTCACTCTGGAGGCCCAGATGGATTCTGTCACAATATTGATCCTCTTTCTACAGGCTGTCAGGCTGTCTGGTCACAGAGGAAGGCTGTGCTTCTCTGGCCTCAGCTCTGAGGTCCAACCCCTTCCACCTGAGGGAACTGGACATGAGCTACAATCATCCAGGAGAAAAAGGATTGAAGCTGCTCTCTGCTAGACTGGAGGATCCACACTGCAGACTGGAGAAACTGAAGTAAGGAGATGTTTGTTTTTTATATATACCTCTTAATGTAATGTCGCTTAACACTGAACATATATCAAACTATGTTAATAGGCCTTGCATTTCATTATGATACAATTAAAAACTGCATGTTTACTTTACAATCTACAATATGGTTGTAGCCACAATCATAATTGTATTTCCAGAAAGCGGGTTTAGTGAAAACTGAGTTTTTAAACCCTGAGATGAGGGAAACTCTGGGTTTTTAGCTCCAGAAAGAGAGGTCACTAAAACCAGACGTTGTAAAATGTAGCTCAGCTCAAACCTAGGTCCTAGTGTCGGTTTGAAGTGAATGTAGCTAGGGACTTCAACAAGAAAAGAAAATGGAATCAATTTGAGCGCAAAATAGTTTTTGAGCTTCATATAATATAAACATTATGTTGGACTCATATTGTTATATTTGCCGAATGTTTTTAACTACAAATATTATTATATTTACTCAGTTTTGGACACCTTTGTGCAGAGAATGATGATACTAAGGCCCAATCCCAATGTCCCCCCTAAACCCTAAGCCCTGAACCCTCACACACTTACTTGACGTCACCTAGTAAGTAATTGAGTGCAAGAGGCTACAAGAGCTCAAAATGCTATAAATTGGAATGGTTCAGGACTTTGCGGCATTATAGGTAAAATAGTAATGTTGTTGGATCAAATCTGATGAAAGCATATTTGGAATTTATCATCAAAGGACAACCTACACACTAGGGCTGCACGATTATGGCCAAAATGATAAGCACGATTATTTTGATCAACATTGAGATCACGATTAATTATCATGATTATTTGTTGATTTTAACCAAAACAACTTTTTTTGTCACGTAGGCTAATTATACCATGCAGTTCGTCAGTGATGAAGTAAGCAAACAGCGCTTGATCGGCCATGACTGACGTCAACGCAGCAAACCAGGAAGCAGGAATGTCCGACTTTACGCAGCCGTTTATAACTCTTCCCCGACTGCAAGCGGCAACTCTCGCTGGTTGTTTCATGCAGCCGATGTCGAACGCACCTATGGTTTACGGAGCGCTAGATTGGCTTTGCCAAAAGAATGCCGCATTTTAAATATCGCTCCATCACGCGAATTTCATCGTGGGAAGCCAAAATCGTGATCGTGATTAAAATTTTATTAATTGTGCAGCCCTACTACACCCAGCTCTGGCTATATTAACCGTCAGTGAGCTTTGTGTTTAAACTTACTGATGTTAACTGTTATTTCTAACTATGTTTACGTCAGGGTTGGTTGCTCCTTCCATGCTTGTTTGTTTACTGTTCTTCGTCTTTCTTGTCTTATGAGGAGGGTTAGCCAGGATCTTTTTCTCTCTTCCAGGCTTCCCCTGGTAACCCTCGTGTTTCACGTCACTACGCTGTGAATTGTGGGCAAGTCTGCAAAAATGCAGACTTACGGGTGCATAAAATGTCTTCGAAAGAGCCCTCACGAACTTGACAATTTGACAGTGGGACAGCCCTAAGCCCTCACAGACTTAGTGAGAATGTGCCTCAAAGTCTGTGAGGGTGGACATTGGGATTGGGCCTAACCGTTCGTAAACTCCAGATTGATTGTCCTGTTGTCTCTGAGGGAAAAAGCTGTTTGACCCGTGCATTGATTCAGAGCGTGCACGGAGAGAGGGGCTTATTCACAGACGTGTCTGTTGTAGTGATAGAGAGAGAACGCGAGCGGGGCAAGAAGGGGCTGAGCGAATCAGTATGCTGCGTGCAGCTCTACTATTAAATATTTTTTTGTGATGTTAAACAGTAAAAGCAAAAACACCATTTTATAAATTTGTGGTGGTAAATCTCTAATTGTGGCGGGCCGTTACAAATAAATTAATGTATGGGAAACACTGAAAACTGGGTGTGTTACCACGGTAACTGACTGTGAACCTCACCTGCTTGCTGGCAGCTTTTCTGTAACAAACCATGAGTTTCTCCCTCTCCCCTCCCTCATGCTGAGCCTGAAGCTACTGTCAGACATGGGGGGTCCTTTCCTCATCAACCTGATTGTTGTTGAAGCCATATAACACATACGGATGACATGAAATTCTACAGTTTTCCATGCAGAGCTAACCTGGCATTTCCTGAACATCTCACTGTTAATCTGTGCTGTGGAGGTTGATGGACCCTCCTTCTCGTAATCTTGTCATTAAAAAGGAGAAGAATGTGCCAGTTGTTTTGCGCACATAGGATTGTTCCATTTCTTCTTCACTTGTAGTAAGACGTTAGCCTGGTCCTAACCAGACTCTCGTACATTTCATTTGTACAGAGAGTCTGAACAAATGCGCAAACTAGCGCACGACATCAATGTCATCGTTCTCAGCCACTCCCTCTGTTCGCTGATTGGACGGTAAAAAGTTGACTTGAGACATCAACTAATATACGGAAAGCCCAGACGGAGTACAGAAGCAAAATGAAAATTGAGCGGAAGTACATAGGAGGGCAGAGCCAGGCTAGTAAGACGTGGTTAAATGTGAAATTAATATACTGCTTTGAAATGTACTGAATGAACAATTGCCTCTTTTGCTGTTGAAGTTGTTTTTCTGCTTTCTGAAAATGTCTTCATACTCGCCTGCACGCATGAGAATTTCTAATTCTCTGGATGAGAGCGTCTGCTAAATGACTAAATGTAATTCCAGTGAATTAGAAACGAACTAACTCAGATCAGCTGTTTTGGAAGTGATAACTCTGAGCTTCCCATCTCAGGGTTCATCAAGTCAGAGTTCAGGGTTCGGCTCAGAGTTTGTAAAACCTGCTTTCTGGAATACACCTCTGATGATGAGAGAAACAACATGTTTACTTAGAAAGTCAGTTGCTAAGTCACTTATCAACAGGTGAAGTGTATTTTCATCATTCCTCTGCTTATCCCTGCAGTGTGGATCATGGTGGAGAGTGCTGGATCAAACCTGGCTTTTTGAAGGCCTGGAGATGTGAGTATTGACTGCTACTTGGTTCTAGTACACAAGGTCATACAAGGGACTACCATTAGTGACTTGGACACTGTCAAAAATGGACACACACACACACTGTAAACACACACTTTTAGAAGCAGTAATTTAACACAATTACCCACATCAATACTGTGTGTACGTCTGTGTGTGCTATGTCCCCTTCCTTCTCCCCTCCTCCCTCTACTCCCCTCTTCCTCTCCTCCCCTCTTCCCCTCCTCTGCTCTCCTCCCCTCTTCCCCTCCTCCCTCTTCCTCTCCTCCCCTCTTCCCCTCCTCTGCTCTCCTCTCCTCTTCCCCTCCTCCCTCTTCCTCCCCTCGTCCCCTCCTCTCCTCTTCCCCTCATCCCCCTCTTCCCCTCTTCCCTCTGCTCTCCTCTCCTCCCCTCTTCCCCGTCTCCCTCTCCTCTCCTCTTCCCCTCTTCCTCTCCTCCCCTCTTCCCTTCTTCCCCTCCTCCCTCTTCTCTCCTCTTCCTCTCCTCTCCTCTTCCCCTCTTCCCTTCTCCCCCTCCTCCCTCTCCTCCCCTCTTCCTCTCCTCCCCTCTTCCCCTCCTCCCTCTTCTCTCCTCTTCCACTCCTCCCTCTTCTCTCCTCTTCCTCTCCTCCCCTTCTCCCTCTCCTCTCCTCCCCTTCTCCCTCTCCTCTCCTCTTCCCCTCCTCCCTCTTCCTCTCCTCCCTTCTTCCTCTCCCCTCTTCCCCTCCTCCCCTCTTCCCTTCTTCCCCTCCTCCCTCTCCTCTCCTCTTCCCCTCCTCCCTCTTCCTCTCCTCCGCTCTTCCCCTCCTCCCCTCCTCTGCTCTCCTCTCCTCTTCCCCTCCTCCCTCTTCCCCTCCTCCCCTCTTCCCTTCTTCTCCTCCCTCTTCTCCCCTCTTCCCTCTACTATCCTCCCCTCTTCCCCTCCTCTGCTCTCCTCTCCTCTTCCCCTCCTCCCCTCTTCCCTCTGCTCTCCTCCCCTCTTCCCTTCTTCCCTCTCCTCCCCTTCCCTTCTTCCCTCTCCTCCCTGTTCCCCTCCCTCTCCTCCCTTCTTCCTCTCCTTCCCTCTGCTCTCCTCCCCTCTTCCCCTCTTCCCTCTGCTCTCCCCTTCCCTTCTTCCCTCTCCTCCCCTGTTCCCCTCCCTCTCCTCCCTCTTCCTCTCCTCCCCTCTTCCCTTCTTCCCCTCCTCCCTCTCTCTCCTCTTCCCCTCCTCCCTCTCTCTCCTCTTCCCCTCCTCCCTCCCCTCCCCTGTTCCCCTCCCCTCCCTCTGCTCTCTTCTTCCCCTCCTCCCTCTTCCTCTCCTCCTCTTCCCCTCCTCCCCTCTTCCCTTCTTCCCCTCCTCCCTCTCTCTCCTCTTCCCCTCCCCTGTTCCCCTCCCTCTGCTCTCCTCTTCCCCTCCTCTCTCTCCTCCCCTCTTCCCCCTCCTCCCCTCTTCCCTTCTTTCCCTCCCTCTCTTCCCCTCCTCCCTCTGCTCTCCTCCCTCTCTTCCCCTCCTCTCCTCTTCCCTCCCTCCCTCTTCCCCCCCTCCCTCTTCCTCTCCTCTTCCTCTCCTCTTCCCCTCCTCCCTCTTCCTCTCCTCCCTTCCTCCCCTCTTCCCTTCTTCCCCTCCTCCCTCTTCTCTCCTCTTCCTCTCCTCCCCTCCTCCCCTTCTCCCTCTCCTCTCCTCCCCTTCTCCCTCTCCTCTCCTCTTCCCCTCCTCCCTCTTCCTCTCCTCCCTTCTTCCTCTCCCCTCTTCCCCTCGTCCCCTCTTCCCTTCTTCCCCTCCTCCCTCTCCTCTCCTCTTCCCCTCCTCCCTCTTCCTCTCCTCCGCTCTTCCCCTCCTCCCCTCCTCTGCTCTCCTCTCCTCTTCCCCTCCTCCCTCTGCTCTCCTCCCCTCTTCCCCTCCTCCTCCTCCCCTCTTCCCCCTCCTCCTCTGCTCTCCTCTCCTCTTCCCCTCTTCCCCTCTTCCTCTCCTCCCCTCTTCCCCTCTCCCTCTCCTCCCCTCTTCCCCTCCTCCCTCTTCCCTCCTCCCTTCCTCTGCTCTCCTCTTCCTCTCCTCCCCTCTTCCCCTCTTCCTCTCCTCCCCTCTTCCCTTCTTCCCCTCCTCCTCTCCTCCCCTCTTCCCCTCTCCTCTGCTCCCCTCCTCCCCTTCTCCCTCTCCTCTCTCCCCTCCTCCCCTCTTCCACTCTTCCCTCTGCTCTCCTCTCCCTCTTCCCCTCCTCCCTCTCCTCCCCTTTTCCCCCTCTTCCCTCTGCTCTCCTCTTCCTCTCTTCCCCTTCTTCCTCTCCTCCCTTCTTCCCCTCCTCCCCTCTTCCCCTTCTTCCTCTCCTCCCTTTTTCCCCTCCTCCCCTCTTCCCTTCTTCCTCTCCTCCCTTCCTCCCCTCTTCCCTTCTTCCTCTTCTCCCTTCTTCCTTTCCTCCCTCTTCCCTCTGCTCTCCTCCCCTCTTCCCCTTCTTCCTCCTCCTCCCTCTCCTCTCTTCACTTCTCCCTCTCCTCTCCTCCCCTGTTCCCCTCCTCCCTAGAAAGATGGAGTGATGGGGGCATATCAGGGGTAAGGAGATGAGGGATGATGGAAAGAGGGATTTGGAGGGAGAGAGGTAGCATGTGAGGGAGGAGAACAGAATGAGAGAATGAAAGGAAGAGAGGGAGAGTGGAAGAGAGAGAGAGGGGAGGGACAGAGAGCAGGGTAGAGAGAGAGAGAGTGAGGATGGGTAGAGAGAGAGAGAGAGAGAGAGAATGAAAGGGGGGAGTGAGGATGGGTAGAGAGAGAGAGAGAGAGAGAGAATGAAAGGGGGAGTGAGGATGGGTAGAGAGAGAGAGAGAGTGAAGAGAGAGAGAGAGTGAGGATGGGTAGAGAGAGAGAGAGAATGAAAGGGGGAGTGAGGATGGGTAGAGAGAGAGAGAGAGAGAGAGAGAGAGAGAGAGAGAGAGAGAGAGAGAGAGAGAGAGAGAGAGAGAGAGAGAGGGAGAGGAGGGAGGCAGGAAGAGGGAGACATTCTAATGTGAATGATGATGATCAGTAATATATTGTGTCTTGGTCTCCCCCATCAGATGCCTGTGAGCTCACACTGGACCCCAAACACAGCACACAGAGAACTCTCTCTGTCTGAGGAGAACAGAAAGGTGACAAGGAGGAGAGAGAAGCAGCCGTATCCTCGTCACCCAGAGAGATTTGAGAACTATGAACAGGTGCTGTGTAGAGAGGGTCTGTCTGGGCGCTGTTACTGGGAGGCAGAGTGGAGTGGAGGAGGAGGGGTTCATATAGCAGTGACATATAAAGGAATCAGCAGGAGAGGAGTGGGTTATGACTGTGGGCTTGGATACAATAACAAGTCCTGGAGTCTGTACTGTGATGATAAACAGATACTCTGCCAGGCACAATAAGAAGATCACTGACATACCTGCCCCCCCCTCCAGCTCCCACAGAGTAGGAGTGTATCTGGACTGGCCGGCCGGCACTCTGTCCTTCTACACAGTCTCCTCTGACACACTGACCCACCTGCACACATTCCACAGCACATTCACTGAGCCCCTCTATCCTGGGTTCTGGGTTTATACTGACTCCTCAGTGTCCCTGAGTCAGGTAGAATAGCCCACACACACTCTCACACACTGTGCTCACATAGATGTCATTGAAGATTGAACTGTATACAGTTGTGATTGATATCCCAGAGTGTTTGTAAATATTGCTGTGTGTAGAATGTTTGTTTTGTTTTAACCTTTAGATGTAAATATTACTGATATTAAATATGATTAATATCTCTAAATATTACCGACGCTTCCACCAGAGTGGAGTTATTTTTCCAAAACGGAAGCTAGCTAGCTTTAGTTAGCTTCCGTTACCTAGCAACCTAGCATAATACTCGTAGCAATGCTACTACCTGCTAGCGTTACTTGTTAGCCTCCTAACTGTACATTTTGAAGCCATACTACAGCGTTTTGTCATGTCGTTTTTGTCTATCGGAAAATAGTGGGTTGGAATGTTCAGGAATCACACGTGCGACGTTACTCTGTGGGGCTTTCGAACTATCGCACACGTGTTGATGCTACTCCTTAACGGGTTCATTGTTGACAAACAACAATCCAAGTTTATGTACCCTTAGTATAGATAGTCCACATATTTACATTTTAGGTATATGTTTATTGTATGCACCTTCCTGCCAAAGCAAATTCCTTGTCTGTGCAAACTCTCATGGCGAATAAATCCATTCTGATTCTGATTCTGATCCTGTCTTTGATCTCAGTTCCACTGAATGTGATGAACTAAATAGTGTCTTAGTGACTAAATAAGGAGAAATAAAGATGTTTTATACAGGATGATAGAAGACATGCTGTGTGTTTGTTGGTGACCCAGTGGCCCTATAGACACACACACACACACACAGACACACAGGACACACACACAATTTACACACACACACGTACACACACACACATGTACACACACACACCACACACACACACTGGAAACACTACATTTAGGACTAGTAATATGACAGTATTACCCACTTGAATATACACTGTGTGTGTGTCTAGTGTGATCCCCTCCCTCCCTACTCTCTCCCCCACCCTCCCTCCCTACTCTCTCCCCCTCACCCTCCCTCCCTACTCTCTCCCCTTCACCCTCCCTCCCTACTCTCTCCCCCCTCCCTCCCTACTCTCTCCCCCCACCCTCCCTCCCTACTCTCTCCCCCTCACCCTCCCTCCCTACCTCTCTCCCCTTCACCCTCCCTCCCTACTCTCTCTCTCCCCCCTCCCTCCCTACTCTCTCCCCCTACCCTCCCTCCGTACTCTCTCTCTCCCTACTCTCTCCCCCACCCTCCCTCTCTATTCTCTCCCCCCCACCCTCCCTCCCTACTCTCTCCCCCACCCTCCCTCCCTACTTTCTTCCCCACCCTCCCACTCTCCCCACACTCCCTCCCTACTCTCTCCCTCCACCCTCCCTCCCCACTCTCTCTCTCCCTACTCTCTCCCCCCACCTTCCTCTCTACTCTCTCCCCCACCCTCCCTCCCTACTCTCTCTCTCCGTACTCTCTCCCCCCACCCTCCCTCCCTACTCTCTCTCCCCCACCCTCCCTCCCTACTCTCTCCCCCCACCCTCCCTCCCTACTCTCTCCCCCCCACCCTCCCTCCCTACTCTCTCCCCCACCCTCCCTCCCTACTCTCTCCCCCTACCCCTCCCTCCCTACCCTCCCTCCCTACTCTCCCTCCGTACTCTCTCCCCCCACCCTCCCTCCCTACTCTCTCCCCCACCCTCCCTCCCCACACTCCCTCCCTACTCTCTCCCCCCACCCCTCCCTCCCCTACTCTCTCCCCCCCCACCCTCCCTCCCTACTCTCTCCCCCACCCTCCCTCCCTACTCTCTCCCCCCCACCCTCCCCTCCCTACTCTCTCCCCTCACCCTCCCTCCCTACTCTCTCCCCCCACCCTCCCTCCCTACTCTCTCCCCCCCACCCTCCCTCTCTACTCTCATCCCCCCCCACCCCTCCCTCCCTACTCTCTCCCCCCCACCCTCCCTCCCTACTCTCTCCCCCCCCACCCCTCCCTCCCTACTCTCTCCCCCCACCCTCCCCTCCCTACTCTTCCCCCTCACCCTCCCTCCCTACTCTCTCCCCCCACCCTCCCTCCCTACTCTCTCCCCCCCACCCTCCCTCCCTACTCTCTCCCCCCACCCTCCCTACCTACCCTCCCTCGCTACTCTCTCCCTCCCCACCCTCCCTCCCTACTCTCTCCCCCGACCCTCCCTCCCTACTCTCCCTTCCTCCCCACTCTCCCTCCCTACTCTCTCCCCCCCACCCTCCCTCCCTACTCTCTCCCCCCCCACCCTCCCTCCCTACTCTCTCCCCCACCCTCCCTCCCTACTCTCTCCCCCTACCCTCCCTCCCTACCCTCCCTCCCTACCCTCCCTCCCTACCCTCCCTCCCTACCTCTCCCTCCGTACTCTCTCCCCCCACCCTCCCTCCCTACTCTCTCCCCCACCCTCCCTCCCCACCCTCCCTCCCTACTCTCTCCCTCCACCCTCCCTCCCCTACTCTCTTCCCCCCCCACCCTCCCTCCCTACTCTCTCCCCCCCCACCCTCCCTCCCTACTCTCTCCCCCCCACCCTCCCTCCCTACTCTCTCCCCCCCACCCTCCCTCCCTACTCTCTCCCCCCACCC